>NC_049205.1:19952486-19992486 GCF_013347855.1 Anguilla anguilla | reverse complement strand
GGCAAGCATCATATGCTGTTGACCACTACTGGTGGTGTCCATGATATTATGGTTGACCATATGGTGAATGTTCTTCCTTGCAGGCATGCCTATTAGGCAGTCATGACCTTTCATTGAACAGAGCTGGCAACCAGATTATTACGCATGACCCCAGTTGGCCTGCAGAAGCAGTGATCAACAACATGCACAGCCAACAGGACCAGAGGAATCCCTAAAGGCATGACACTCCTTTCCTCGATTCAAAAGTACAGGGGTATAGGAGGATTGAAGCAGGGTAACATACAACACTCAGGTCAAGGACTGGTAGTGGCTATGGCTGGAGCTTAGTGGCTTGTGACACGAGGGGCTAGGGAGAACCGCATCAGACACTGTGAGAAGTTTGGGGTGCGGGGTCTATGCATTTCCTCCTCTGAAAAGCAAAAATAAAACAGGCTTTGATGTACGGCCTTGTGGAGCTGGGCATATGGCAGGTTCTAGGGTGTTAGGGCGTGGCAGGGGAAAGCCCTACATGTTGTTCTCCAGGAGGATGGTTTTCAGGTCGGTGGGGCAGTTCACATTGAAGACAGCGTGGGAGGTGTTCCTTCTCTCCACAAGCGTGGCCACTGCCTCTCCCAGGTCCAGGTGGCTCAGGTAACCAGGGGCCAACCGGTCAGGAGGGGCCACACCTGTATTTATCTTTACCTAAATACAATATGGAGAAGAGAAGAGTGCAAAAGAAGGCATTATGACTTCTGTTTCCATAGAAATCAACAAATCCTGGAATTTTGTCAATTCATTTGGATGTGAGTCATGGGAAAGGTTTAGCAGCTCTAGATTTTTAAAAACTGAAAGGAAAATCTTATGGTAGATCTGTGTGTTGTCAAAGGTTACAGACGGAGGCGAGAAGGTTCAACCTGGTTGAGTTTGCATGGCACGTCCGGGTACTCCTCTCGCAAAACCTGACAGAATGCTAGAGCACTGGCTGCACCCACTGTTAGGAACCCGGTCCCTGGCATTAAGAGCTTGTCACCAGCTCCCCCTGCAGCAAAGCATCATTGTCATTGGAGGGCTCCGTTATGCAACATATCTTAAATGTAGAAACATCATCCAACAAGGTCAGCACCTTGAATTGAATACATTTGAATTGAAAGCATCATGGTTTAAAACACACCTGTTTGAACTGAAATGTGACTCCACAAAACCTGAACTGTTGAACATTCATTCTGGCATAAATACCCCAACTTGTGCAGCTCTAAACACTACACGTAATGACCATTTGTTACTTAAAGCACAATGTCCCTTTCCAAGCTACAACAAAACTTCACTGGGTTTTGTTGGTTTATGCAAAGACTACTATCGACTGTGACAATGAGGATTTGTTATTGTCTCACTTTTGCACACACCTCTAGATGAGAAAATCTGCTAAATGCTTAAATGTTAATGTGATGTGATGTAATGCAGAACTCATGTATGGCTATCTGCCTATGTAAATGTGTCTGTGAGACAGTGTGCCAGTGTGTAGGTGCACACTCACCTATGACAGATTCACCTATAACAAAGGTGCAAGTGTCTAGGCATCTAGATTCACATGTGAAGGCATAAATGGAACTAGACACACCTGTGCTGATGCAGGTGTGGCTAAACTCACCTGTGATGAAGGTGTAGGTGCAGCTGGGGTCATCTTTCACCAGGGGAAAGAAGGCCTTCCATGACACAAAGGTGCTGAGAATCAGAGTTTCCAACACCTAATAGTGTTGGAAAGGGTGAAGGACAGAAAGCAGGGTTGATGAAAGGTTATGGAAGAGAGAAGAGAAGAGTGAGTTAGGGTATGGAGGAGAGGAATGAGAAACAACATGGGGGAGAATCAGGAGGGCTGCAGTTTTGGAAGCCAGAAGGTCAGGTCTCAAAGGATCTCAGGATGCTTGCGCTTTACCATCTGGTACCAGCACTTCCTGTAGCAGAGATAGGCGTCGCCGGAGACCTGCCAGCTTAGACATTGATCAGATTATGGTATATGGGTGGTTTGTGGCAGTGTGCCATATTTAGCACAGGCCTCCTCTCCATTTTCAATCCCTTCCCTGTGTCTCATATATTGTTTGAAATGCTGGTTGGAAACACTGACTTAATCTTACACCAACCTCCACTAAGTTCATGTGACTGGTTAGAAAATATTGGTTACATCCCAAAAGTGGGCAGGTTTATCACTTTTATCACAGCTTTAACCAGCCTTGTAGGGGAGATGTATAAGCTGGGCAGGTAAGGCAAGGGCAGCTGTGATAGGGTGAACCATGACAGGATAAAGCTCTGTGATTGACTGAGAGCTCACCCACTGCAACTCCTTGACAGACTGGGTGTGAGGTGGACCACCCTGCCACCAGCTGAAGCCCAGGGATGAGACCACATCTGTCACCTTTCCTACAGCCTTCAGCAAGGTCTGCTTCACCTCCTCTGCTCCCTCTTCTGATCCTGAGAGGGAGAGACAAAGAGAGTGAGAGGGAGAGAGAGAGGGTAATAATGCTGGAGGAGCATAAATGACAAAACAGATGGGTTATACAGAAAAGGAAAACCTTAATTTTCTGCAATATTTGTATAACTCAAATAGTGCATATTGTGTGTGTGCGTGTGTGTGTCTGTGTCTGTGTGTGTGTGTGTATGTGTACATGCGTATAATGTGTGTGTGTGTTTGCGTGTGTGTGTGTCTTACCCACATTCCCCACCAGTGTGACCAGATTCTCTCTGCTGGATGGTGAGATAAACTCCTTCAACTTCTCCAGCCTGTTACTGTCTCTGGAGACCACCACCACTTTAAAACCTAAAAACACACACGCACACACACAAACACACATGCACACACACACAAATACACACTCACACACACACGCACACACACAAACACACACACACACACACACACACACGTGCGCACACACACACACATTATACTCAGTATACACAAAACAAAAAGCACATATATTTTACATATCTACACATATGCTGACACATCAGCACTATACAAACAAATATAGTATGCACATTTACTATATTCTACACATTTCCTATATTACACACACACACATACAGACATGCACACATACGCACACACACACACCAAACACAATATCTGCATCATACCCATACTACCCACACAATAAATTACAGACATAATTATCTAACACAGTCCAGGGTAAAGCACAAAGGCTACAGAAATAGCCCAACCTATTCCATTGTCCTACAGAGCACATTGGAAGGTGGAAATGTGAAATCGTACAGTACTGTGTGCTCATAATCATGCAGTAGGCCTAACAGTAGACATGTCTTAAGAATTAATATTTTCGTATTCGGGCGAATTAAACTATGGTAAAGCCGCATTGGATGGGAAAACTACAACTATTCCGATTTCTCACATCTAACTGATATTCAATACGGAGCCTGAACTTATTAAACAAAGGGAATCATCTCCGCTCTTATGATTTGCCTCAAAATGTATGAACAGTATGTCGTCTTTCACGAGATAACAGTATTTTATTTTTCTAGCCTCTCTTGGAAATGACTGAACAGCGATTCTCCGGGATGGATACCTGTATGCTAGAGACTGGATAACTGTATACTAGAGAAAGCCTGTTCATGCAATGCACAAAATCCAAATGATTTCCAAACATAAGTGCTGACTTCACAAATGCAAAATCGCGTCTGAGTAAGTTACCCTGCGCCAGTCCCACGCGCAGCTCTCATTACCCCAGGCGTGTTGATACATCGGCGTCTTTTGCAAGTAGCACAGTTTATTCCGTTTAAACATGTACACAGCACAATAACCGTTCCGTTCGCGCAGTGTGCAGAACGCGACAGAACCGTGCGTGCGCTGTCACTAGACAATGTTGTGAAATAATTTCTGGATTTTCACCCGCGGGCCAAAGAAAGAAAATTGAATATAACCTAATACAATAATAAAACCTAAGACTTAAAGAAGGAACAATCACATGATCGTAAAATAATGTAAGGGTTAGCTTTTGCTGGTGAGACTACCGCTGGGTGCTTATGTGACCCAGGGTGTCCTCTGCCTCTCCAAAATCTTACCTCTATCCAGAAACGCTTTCACAATTCCGGAACCAACAGTACCAGCTCCGCCGAGCGCTAGCACCACTCTATTAGAATTCGGCATCTTGGTAAATTTCACCTGGCTATATGGCTAGGAAGTGAGAACAAACTTGCAATAACGCGACTAAGTTTGCCGTAGACTGCATGTTGCGCCGAAGTTTTAAACGGACCGCAGGCGCAACAGGCCACGCCCTACTGTCTCGGTCACCTAAACTCCGCCCACATCATGTGGGGACAACACACCCCTCAATGTGCTTCCCGTTCACTGTACACGTAAGGTATGGTTCCTAAGTATTTATGAATTTGTTCTTATATTAAAGCAACACGCAGAGGTCCCTTTCCATGGCGCATGCACAAAGTAATTCCTATAGCCTAATTATAGCCTATATATAAAAGGCCTTGCTGAGAGCAAGCTCACAAAGTGTTGGATACTACTCAATTGTTAAGGAATTTTTTAATATCAGTTTTACTACGGTATACGGCGAAATATACAAATTTCCCGAGAGGTGTATGATTAAAATGTGAAATGTAGGCTAATACAGTAGACTAACATACATAACCACCCATGTAGCAGGGCATCGATAGGGATATTTTATGTCTTTTATAGCCTATGGAATGCTAGGGTTTCATTTACTTTCTGTGATTCCTTATGGAAAGATTTAAAATAATGGGCTATCGCAAACTGCTGGCCTACATGTTCATCATAAACAAACGACAATTTAATTCCCAACACGTTTGGGATATAAAATTGCATGTGTTCTGGCTAACAATAGGCTGTGTTGTTACTCGGGTAAATATAAGTATAATGTTTAATAATAGTTAATTATTTAAAAATAAAATAATTAATTTAAAAATAGAAGTGTATAACAATGGTATGACGTATTTAATGCATTGGATATTCTCAGGTGGCCTAGGCTACATAAATAACGGTGCTCGCTCTTATAGACACTTAAAAAATTAAATATTGTTTTGAATTAGTTTGTAAGAAGCATTTCAAATTTCAACGTTATTTAAATTTGATTTAGCTACTTACTCATTTTTATTTAGTGGTGGTGTTCTTAACATTTTATAAAACAGTAAGCGGGAGTTACCCTACCTGTTTGTGAAGTTTGGGGCGTTTATCCCATAATTTATATACGTTCTCTTCAGTCACACTTTAAAACCTATTCTGTGAAGTGTTACGGTAATCCCCCTGTGAACGCTATGACGTCATACAGACATACACCCAACTACAGGCGATTGCTGACTACTAGGAAGTGTTATTAGCTGTCACTGTAAGTGTAGCCCAAATCAGGCTAGTGAGCTAGTAAACCACGCTAGCTAAGTTAGCCAGTTTAGTCTAAACAAGTGAAGGAAGAACATAACGTCAAGAGGAAATCAAGGGGGGTCAGAAGTTAAGAATAGATAGTTCCTAGTGAGCAAAATCAAGCGAGGTACCAAGTATCGAATTTCATACGCAAGTAAAGATTCGAATACGCTCCCAGTGAGTTGCTGAAATGGAAAGTCTTACACAGAACCAAAGAAGCAAGAACGGAACGAGGCAAGTCTTGAAATGTGTAAAACTGAGCTGTAATATTCTATATGTGTGACATGGATGAAATGTTGTTTCTTGTCAACTGGCTTGCTATCCATATAACCGCTAACATGCTGATAGTTGGCTAGCTATCTAGCCAGCAAACTTGGTAGAATGAAATGGGTAACGCTAAGTTAACTCGTTGGATAACCGTTGACAACACATAGTATCAGTAATATCACTAGCATAAAATATATTTTTGGGCAGTTCACAGGTATATTAACCAACTAAAACAGTCATGTTTAACTGTTTTACACTATTATTGTGTCGAGATTACTTTTTACCCTACTTTCACTTTCATGTGTTTTTTTGACATGCAGTAGCCTACTGGTGGCGTTGTAGGACAAGTAACGTCTGTAGCCTGTTCACCTGTCACAGGACTACTGGTGTTGTATGAAACGCTTCCCATAATTATCGTTATATAATATCATAAACACATATTATATAATATTAGAGGACATTTTAGTGCAGGTACAATCTGAAGATTGTAGTTGTTCCAGTCACTTCAGTATGCACTTATTATAGGCTACGTCGCTTTGGATAAAAGCGTCTGCCAAATAAATGTGTGTGTGTGTATATATATATATATATATATATATATATAATGTATATGATATTCACAACGTATTGGAATGAAAACTATTCTGAACAATTTTTAAAGAACTGAATCACTGATCAACCGAGAGCTAGGTGTCCCACACGAGATGGGC
The DNA here is from genome assembly GCF_013347855.1 of Anguilla anguilla. Lineage (NCBI taxonomy): Eukaryota > Metazoa > Chordata > Actinopteri > Anguilliformes > Anguillidae > Anguilla > Anguilla anguilla. Next base: position 19,986,129 of record NC_049205.1, on the reverse strand, counting down.
CTTTTGGTTTGGAAGCATTCCTGGAGTGGAGTGTATCTTGTCACAACAGGTCATTATGAAACGCAATTCAAGGCCTGCAATCTCTGTGGCACCAGCATCTTTTCTGTATAGACATTACATTACATTACATTACATTCATTTGGCAGACGCTTTTATCCAAAGCGACGTACAAAAGTGCATTTTCCTGATCGTAGACAACTGCTGAACACGGGTTCAGTAAGGTACAATTACTTATTTTGTACAGCTATTTCTAGCTGAGAACAATGAACACTATCCTGGTCTAACATCTGCAAAGCCAAACTAGGCAGAAGAATAAGCTACAGTATTAGGACAAATACAATTTACCAAGAAGTGCAGGGATGGGGCAACATGTAACAAGTGACAGGAAAAAGTGTTTTTTTTTAATTTTTTTTTTTTTTTTATATACAGCGTGGTGGTGGTTATTCTAGGTATAGTCTGAAGAGATGAGTCTTCGGGCCACGGCGGAAGATGGATAGTGAGGGGGAGGTTCGGAGAGGGATGGGGAGTTCGTTCCACCACTGGGGAGCTAGGGTGGAGAAGCTCTGTGATCCCTTTGTGCGGGTGGGAGGGGTTACAAGACGCCCTGCTGCCGCAGAGCGGAGTGGTCGAGCAGGCACATAGAATTGAGTCATGTCGTGCAAGTAGGTGGGGGCTGTCCTGTTGGCGGCAGTGTAGGCAAGGGTCAGGGCTTTGAATCGGATCCTGGCAGCGACCGGTAGCCAGTGAAGTGATGGCAGCAGAGGAGTGACGTGGGAGAATTTGGGGAGGTTGTAGATGAGTCGGGCAGCGGCATTCTGAATCATCTGTAGTGGCTGTATGGCACAAGCTGGCAGGTTTGCAAGGAGAGAGTTGCAGTAATCAAGGCGAGAGGTCACCGTAGCCTGGACGAGCAGCTGGGTGGAGTGCGTCGTCAGGTATGGTCGAATCCTCCTGATGTTGTATAGGAGGAATCTGCAGGACCGTGATGTTGCCTTGATGTGCTCCTTGAGGTCCAGTTGGTCATCCAGGACCACCCCCAAGCTCTTGGCAGAGTGAGAGGCAGTCACTGTGGTGCCATCAACCGTGATTGAGAGTTCACGAAGCAAGGAGGTCTTGTACGGGAAGAAGAGCAGCTCAGTTTTGTTGAGGTTGAGCTTCAGATGGTGGCTGGCCATCCAGGTGGAGATGTCAGCCAGGCAGGAAGAGATCTTATCATTGACCTGTGTGGCCGAGGGGGGGAAAGAAAAGAAGAGTTGTGTGTCATCTGCATAACAATGATAGGAAAAACCATGTGAATTAATGACTGAACCAAGAGATCTGGTGTATAAGGAGAACAGCAGAGGACCCAGTACAGATCCCTGCGGCACTCCCGTAACAAGTGGATGAGAAGCAGAGGCAGACCCCTTCCAGGTGACCTGGTAGGTCCTATCTGCAAGATAGGAAGCGAACCAAGACAGGGCAGTCCCGGAAATTCCCATCCCAGCCAAGGTGGAGAGGAGTATTTTATGGTTGACCGTGTCAAAAGCTGCAGGCAGGTCAAGAAGGATCAGGACAGAGGAAAGGTGTGAGGCTCTTGCAGTGGCAAGTGCCTCCGTCACAGCTAGGAGTGCAGTCTCTGTTGAGTGCCCGGATCGGAAGCCAGACTGGTGAGGGTCTAGCAGGTTGTTCTGATGGAGAAAAGAGGTTAATTGTTTAAGAACTGCTCGTTCAAGGGTTTTGGACAGAAAGGGTAGAAGGGATACAGGTCGATAATTTGTTACATCGGAGGGGTCTAAGGTGGGTTTTTTGAGTAGTGGGGTAACACGAGCCATCTTAAAAACAGAGGGAACATGACCAGAGGAGAGAGAGGAATTAACAATGGAAGACAGATAGGGAAGGAGCTCGCTGGAGATGGATTGGAGAACTTTAGATGGGATGGGGTCAAGTGGACAGGTGGTGACCATCCCTCACCTGTGTCCCCGCAATCTTTTTAATTTTTATCAGGATGAAATTGGGGTAGTGACTGAATATCTCTTTTCCCCTGGACAGCCCAGTATTTCAGCCACTTGGGAGTTGGGACGTGTCCAGTCTCATTCTGGAAAAATCTTGATTTGTCCCATATTTCAGCCATTATATATGAGTTTTCCAGCTGTAACTCCCATTATTGCAGGTTCTCACTGTATTTTGTACCTGGTCCTCCAGGGAATTTTGTCACCTTAAATTTGGTCGATCCAGCAGGGGTGTCTGCGAGCAGTACCGGGTGAGTCTGGAGCGGAGGATTGCACAGGGAGACATCGATCTTGTGTGTGGGGACGAGGAGCTCTGTCAGCGGGTGGAAGGGATGCTGAAGGAAGGAGACCCCCGAGATGTGCTAACTGTCCGGGACCTGGACATCCTGGCAGTGATGGAGGACTCCCTCAAGGCTCCGCCTGATTGGGGTCGCACTGTGGGCGGGCTCAAAGGACCAGCCACAGTCCCAGGCCTGGGTGCCATCAGCAAGGCTTTCGAGGTTCTGGAGCGAGCCGCCCTTAATCTGTACCTGTGCCCGTGGAGAAAGGAATACAGAGTAGTAAAGGTTTGTGTGTGTGTTTGTGCATGTATGTGTGTGTGTGTTTGTGTGTGTTTGTGTATGCATGCATGTGCACACGTGTGAGTTCACACACACGTCTGCATGTGTTGAGGGGGGGCATATTTTCAAGTTAGAGACCTCCATCACTGTACCATAATCAGGGTTGGGGATGATTCGATTTCAATTCAGTCAGTTCAGAAAATATATTGAATTTTGAATTCAATTTATTGAAGAAATATAAATGCCCATGAGGTTTTAGGAACTCGGCTTTGTCACCTTGAGCTCAGTTTTTAGCGGTAGTTGCTTTGTGTCTATAGTAACAGACACGTGCGTTTAGTGTGTAACCTAGCTGCCAGGTTTGTACTGCACTTCATAACACTTGTCTTTCAACAATATAATGTTGGCTAGCCTTGCTTATAAAGCCATAAATAATTTCAATGTATTGTGTATTTAGAGGAACAGGTAAAATAAAAAAGTGCAGTACATTACTTCTCTCTTTCTCTCTTCTTTTATCTAGATCTTCTCAGGGATATTCACACACCTGCTCAGACCAGCACTGTCTGAGCAGCAGGTGGTGCATCTGTTTGGGTTGTTAGGATACCAGGCGAAGGAGGCGGAGTTAGAACTACGAGGCCCGCCCCCATCAGCGGCCACCTTGCTGGGTTTGGCGTGCGCGTTCTTTGCGGCACGATGCGAGAGCCGGCTGCTGTCGGCAGCTGCTGCCGCATCGAGCGGAGGGCCGGGCGCAGAGCTAACCCTGGTTCAGGAGAGGCGGAAGGGCCACAGCCTGCAGGGGGCGCTGGAGAGCCTCCGGAAGGCTGGGGAGTCGAGCTGGGGCTACACGGAACAGGCGGACCTGGACCTGTACACCGCAGATGGGGAAGGCTTAAGTGGGGAGACTGAGGCGGCAAGTGCAGGGCAGAAGCTTTCCACAGCCTTCGAGGATAGAGAGGGTGCGAGTTCCCTGCCTGCAGGAGGCAGCAGCAACAGCGTCTCAGCGTCGAGTCTGAGAGTCTCCATCACTCTGAAGTCCCAGCAGAGTGCAGCCAGGTCTTTGGAGCCAGAGCGCCAGCCGGCTGTGTCCCGGACTGCTGGAGATGGTGTGATGGTTACAGAACCAGAGCAGAATCAGACCTGTACCTGTTATTGTACACCTTGTTCTCTTTATTACTGCCAGCAGTGCAGTCACGTCCACAGTATCATTTGTGACATCTCGGACAGCTGTAGGAAGAATAACCACAACCTTGAACTCATCAGTGACCCAGCCCTGTCGGGACCATCAAAGGTAGGGGCTTCATCGGAACCATGGAAGGAATCCAGTGCGGGAAAGGCTTTTCCTTCAGCATGGGATATTTCCAAAGAGGGAAGGGCTTCAACAGCACTGTCGGAGGAGCTGAAAGTAGGGTCAGAAACTGGATTGGATAGGCCCAAAGAGGGAGGAGCTTCAGCAGCACCGGTGGAGCAGACCGGAGAGAGCAGGGCCTCAAGGACACTCAGGCCGGAACTGGGTCTGACCTGTGACAGACAGGACTGCAAAAACCTCTGTAATGCTTTTTGCAAGTCCTGTAATTTTAAGATCTGCCACGATTGTTGGCTGTACAAGCAAACAGTATGTGCCTGTGGAGGCACATACTGTTTCCGAATGTCTTCATCTGTGTGAAGTGTGAATCCACTGCCTTTCTAACATACACAGAGCTACACCTGCTACTGCCATGTAGCCAAAGGGAAACTGTATAACAGATAAAAATATTGCATGAATGCACATATTTCTGTTTGCGAAACTTGCGTCCTCTCACCCAAGATTCAGGAAGCAAGCTTGCTGTTAAAACAGAAAATTCATTAAAAGGTGCATTTTTAAATGGGAGATTTTGCATCGCATGGACATTATTGTATGGTGTGTCAAACATTGCCCCTGTGGAATATTAGCCTATGGTTCAGGTATTAGACGGCGGGAATATCGGATATCTGTGCCAATATAGTGACTAAGTGCTGTATTTAGAACTCTCTGTGAAACAGAATGTGTACGATCTGCTCAATGTTTGGGCTAAATATGGATGCCAACCCAGTCCACTAAAAAGATACCAACATGCGTTTCAGGGGAAAGAACAAATTGCCATGTAACAGCACATCATGGCTAGCCTCATATCACAGGATATTATATAATAAGCAGGATTCTGTATGCAGATACTGGTTTAGCAGAGACTAAAGTGTACAGTGCAATAAAAATAATACTAAAATACCTCTGGGATTGCTCAATCACTCTGTCCCGCATAATAAAGTACTTTGACTGGCTCCTGTTGTTCCTAGAATATATACAACTAGTTAACGCTCACACAGAAAGGGTTGGGGAGTGGTGTTAAATTTGACAATGTTAAAATAACAAAAATACTATAAACATTTATATAATTAGTGCTAATTTAACTGCTAAATATAAGTGTATTTTATCTACATTTTGTCCTATCTTGTTTGTTTCCCTTCGGAACAATGTGGCGCATCAAAATGACTGCTGTCACCTGGTTGGACAACTGGACACAGTCAGTCGTAGTGGTGGTAACATCTGAATTTTAGCAGACACTAATCTAGATATACAAGTGACAGCTGACTTTACGTGGTTTTGGCAGATGTGCACGTTAGTTTGGACTTTCCTGAATCGATGGAGGGAGAGGAAAAAATATATTTTACAGGACTTTAACAGATTTTGCAGGACTGAGATCAATTTTATTTTGGACATAAATTAGAATTAAATTCATAAATTAAAACAATGCCCATGTTCAATGAGCACTTTTCAACAGATGAGATGAATTTCACTTCCTAATCAATTCCAGAACTAAAAATGAACTGACATCCCAGAAAACTTTTAAAAAAAGATTTAAAAGAAAATGCAATCAATGCAATGTTAGAAATACACAATTGTTACTTTTTATTTTCCTCAACTTGCACCAAATAAACAGAGTACTATTAAAGCTGCTTTCTCTCTCCATAACTTGCTGTACAAGTAAACCAACGTTGGTGTACACAGTCGACTGAGCCAGGGTGACTGGTGCAAACGGGCACAAATGGAACGTGGCAGCAGCACTCCGGGAAGGGGTCCCCCCACCCCTGCTCCGCCCAGTGGATGTTGGTGAAGGAGCGGCGGACTGTGTGGTCACTCGTTGTGCTCCGCCCAGTGGATGTAGGTGAAGGTGCGGCGGACTGTGCGGTCAGCGTGCGGTCACTCGTTGTGCTCCGCCCAGTGGATGTTGGTGAAGGTGCGGCTGTCCATGCGGTCGATGTACAGGACCCCGTCCAGGTGGTCCATCTCGTGCTGCAGGATCCGAGCCGGCCAGCCGCTCGCCTGCCAGGTAACAGGCTCTGCGTGCTCATTTAGGCCTAAGGAAAGCACGCGCTCGTCACGTCTGTGCACTGTCCATGTTACTCGCTGTTACATTGCTGTGACACTATCGTTACCGGGGCTGAGGATTCAAATGCAATCTGCGGGAAAACCTAGACCCAGTTCTGGTTATAATATTGCCTATACGTAGGATTAGAATGTGAATGAAGCGTTCACAGTATTTCCTAATATGAGTCATGTTTTTATACAGGTATATTGACTTTACAATTGACTTTACATCTCTGCAATACCATAAGTTAACCAAAGTGTGCCACTCAAATATAACACCTCTTGTCAAATCTTGTCAAATTGACTGATCTCCAGATATATATATATATATATATATATAAACCGTTATTTAACCAGGAAAAATGGGAAAATTCCATTGAGATTGAAATCTCTTTTGCAAGGGGGACCTGACATAAAACTCAAAGTTACAAATTTACACAAGACAGTAGACAAACAAGTTACAAACATCAAATGGATTGTTCCAACTGTAAGGTGCAAAATATCTGAAACCCAGCTTTCCAAATTCAAAAATTCAAATATACCATTTTCATATTTAAAAAGCACTACTCTTTAATGTGCCCACTTGCTGTTTCTATTAAACACAATGAAAAAGATATCAGACTATAAATTGCCGAATGGATTCATGCTTTTAATAGGCTGCAATACTAGCCCTCAATTACATTTCAGGTCCTGATACCTGGGTCACCTTCTAATCCAGTAAATGCACTTCTGTAGGCTCTCTCACGCTTGGTTGTTATCGGTGTGTAGAAGTGAGTGAGGGTGCGGTCTGGGGAGGACCCTCACCTGAGACCTCCACGGACAGGTAGCGCGGCACGCAGGCGGAGAAGCCGGCGACGCTCTCGCAGGCCTCCAGGAAGGAGGCGGTTTGCGAGTCGAGCACACGCAGCCGCGGGTTGACGAAGACGCGGAGCGGGACGGGCGCCAGGCCGCGAGCCGCCCGGCCGGCGGGAGAGCCGTCCTGCAGCATGCGCTCGGGGAACTCCAGCGCCAGGATGCGCAGGGGCACGCCGATCTGAGGCGCGCTCAGGCCCACGCAGTCCAGCCTACGCATCACCCGCACCAGCGTCCCGATCACCTTCTGCACCTCCGCCCCGCACACCGCCGCTGCCTCCACCTCCGCCGCCCTGCCCCTCAGCACCGGGTCGCCCACCTGGCACACGTGGCTGTAGGGCGGGGTCGGGGGCGGCCTGATCTTCCGTTTCAGGTACTGCAGGTAGGAACGCACCTTGACGTCCGAGGAGTGCGCTCTGCCCGGGGTGGGGGGGGGCCAGGCTCGCTGCCAGAATGGGGTGCTGGAGAGGCGAGCTTTATAGGGACCCTTCCGCAAGACCCAGGGCAACAACATGGAGGCCCACATAGTTCTATTCATGGCTGGGTGCAATCACGACCCCCCCTGCCTACTCCTCTGGCCCACCTGCAAGAAGGAGCAAGGCTGTCAATCAAGAATCAAGAAGGCGGTCCCAGTTGATTCCTCAACTATTTTTTTCAATTGTGAAAACCTTTATTTAATTTACAGACATGCACATTTTACTCTAAGTATTTCTACAGGATTTATTTCATAGTAGTAAGGAAGTGTTTGCACTCGTGAAATTTGCTGCATGGGTGCTAGAGAGAAATTTTAATGGTATAAACTGTTCTGTTCACAAGCACCATTGTTTTCTTTTGAGCGTCAATGTGGTGAAAACACCAATAGCAGCCTCTGCGCGGCTGTGGATGAGGTCGTCTGCACTTTGCACCAGCAGCGCAGGCAGGGTTCTGACCCAGCGTAGGACAATCCCTTTGTGGTTTGAGTCTAGTATATATAGTACGTATATACAGTACGTTCAGCTTGCTTCATGGCACGATGAAGTGGTTATACACATAAATGCTCTAAAATGTTTCAAACGTATACGATCTGATCACTTTTTTATGTACCTATACGGAAGTACACGAAATACCACAAGCACTGTTAATTCGCAGGTTAAACGCTCTTAACTGCATCTCACCTAAAGGGAGACCTGAAGTGTTACAGAAAGGACAATGAGCAAGGTTACCAGAGCGCAAATACTTTATTCTGGTGGTATGTGAAATTGCCAGGACCTGGGCTATATCTGCTACTGTAATTCACTTTTAAGTTTATTTCTGGTTGCCATGAACTCTTTATCTCACTGGAAACCTGCCATACTCCCGTGATGCTCAACACACCCCTGAACGCCACCACCTGCTTGTGTTTGTAATATGCATGTAGGTAGACAGGCTATGCCATTTCGCATACTGCTAGCTAACAAGCTAAATAGCTACAGTAGTGCTAGCTACCGTGTTCGCCAAGAAGGCGTGCAGATTGAGGTTTATAAAGCTCTTTGCATGTTCCTTCGCTGTTATCATGTCGACCGCTTACCAATAATCAGTGCACCGTGTGTGACGACTAAGATATTAATTCAGTTATGTGAAAATCTCATGTTGCACGGTGACCTCTTGCTACTCGTGAAGCTCCGTGAAGCTGAAGATAGGTGATACCACTTCCTGTTTTACGATCACGTGGAACTCAGTGCGTTTGCCCGAACATGTCCTTGAAAGGTTTCGTGCTCATATGGTTGCCAGACTTTAACATTTAGTGTGTCTAATGATCCTAAATGTGGATACGAGTGAAAATAGCCCGGGATAAGATTTCAAATATATTGTAATGTGTAATATAAAGTATATACAAGTAAGGTTCTTAAAAGTGGAAAATAAAATCTGTGAAAAATGGACGATATTTGCATGTTTGGGGTAATGTTACAGAAAAATCTGGCAAGACAAATGGCCGATTATTTTAGCCAATAGGAGGATGATGCGAGATGGTGAAGATGAAGATGTATGTATCCGTTTCTACATTTATTACTACGTTCACTTGACAGGAGTAACCATTTGCAGTGGCAGAGTTGTAAATACATAAAGGAAGTTTATTTATTTGTGCCCTGCGGAAATGGAGACCGGCTTGTGTTCGAAGCAGACTGAAATCAGGTGTGCTGAGCAGATTCCATCCTTGGCTGCTTGGGTCATTGAATACGCATGGAGTCACCGAATGATGGACGTACTGGAAGGTACACTATCTTGCTTTTAAATATATTAGATTTTATATATCCATTCGTTTTCTTTTTGTATTCCATGCTATTGCTCTACGTAGGCTAATCTTTGAATCTTGTTTCTTTAAACATGTTTAATGTGTAACATACAGCATATTACTTTTTCATACTGAACAGCACACTGGAGGTAGAATCTACCAGACCTGGGTCAAATACATATTTAAAGTATTTAAATTACTTTTAAATACTTATTTAAAAATGATTTGAAATTCAGAATTTACAAATACTGAGTATCTAAATTACAAAATGTATTTTTGTCCAATTGTACTGATTTCCATTGTTAATTGGTAGTGAATATGCACGGCTGAATTCTATTTTATCATTATCTAACCTTACAAAATGTAAAAGATGGAACTGTACATATGGCTGTTGAACACTCTGACAACAGAAAAAAAAGAGGAAACACAGTAAACAGCCGCTAACTTTAAAAAGATTGCATGGGTACAAATAAACTGGCAAGTAACTTATCAAGAAGTCTGATTTTGCCATCCCCCAAGCAAAGACATGTATGGGCATTTAGGCTACTGCCTGTTTAGAGGCAGCGCATGGGTTGTTTAAAATTGCTAGCGTAGTAGGCTACCCTTGCCCATAATACAAATTCAACCCCAAGCCCCTACTAATTCCCCTGGAGTGCCCTCAGTATTATAACTCGCTGACATCACATCGAGGGCCACTCACAAAGATTGCACAAAGAACTCTGCGATACCCCAGTCATTCCCCTGGCTCAGTCATTTATTTTGCCTATTGCAGAAATATTTCAAAATATTTTTAAATTGTGTTTATATTTAATGTATGTTTAAAAGGCTCCAAATACTATTTGAAAAAGTATTTGGTTTCCCAGGAAAGTATTTATTTAAAGGAATGTATTTTTTAAATTCTGTTATTTCATGTGTATATGTATTTGAAAATACTTCAAATATGTATTTAACTACATTTTGAAATACAAATATGTATTTGTATTTGACCCAGGTCTGGAATCTACTGTATCAACAGTATTTATTAAGAAAAGCTAAGGACAAATATTTTTATTGTTTGGCTGGTTTTTTAATGAAACTGTACAAATGTATAGATTATGCAGAAATATATAGTTTTGGCATGGGAAGTAGTCTACATGGTAATGTATTAAGGTAATTAATGTAGCCTACTCTGAACTGACAAGTCACCTGCAAACAGAAGACGCAACTTTATGGATAACGGCACAAAGTACCATTTGTTTTGTGTACCCCCAGGGTTAGTGCCATGTAAGAGGCAGAAGGGTGAATGTCGATCACTGACCCTGGAGGAGCCTTGTGCTTTGCGTGTAGCGGCAGCACAGGCATGGTCAGTGGTAAACGCCAGGGACGTCAAACACTTTGAGAGTCTGCTGGAGCTGCTAGAGTCCATCTACACACTGGTGCCACGGCTCATCACCCCTATCAAACACATGAAGATTATGTTTGGCCTTAAGACCATGGTTGGTGACCCTTGCTCTTTTCAGAAGTGATTTGTATTTAAAACAGTGCGCAGATACTGCGCAGATACGCTGGAGGAGAGGGGGGGAGTGGGTGGAGGAGGCAGCTGGGGTTGGTGGAGGCAGCTGAACAGAAGGGGAGCAATCTAGATGACATTGCGGAATCTGTGAAATATGGGCTGTTGTATTCACTCTTCCAGATTGTCATGTGGATGTTGCAGAAGAACCATGGAGAAGTCAGCACCATGAAGAAAATAAACCGCTTCTTCCCAAGCAGCCTATCTTTGTACCATGGCTGTGTGAGTATATATTTTCTCTATGGGGGTGTTATTGTCTCAAAAATAAATAAAACATTTCAACTGATCCTTGACTGGACTAGGCTCATGAATGTAGTGTAGGTGCTACGAGTCTCCACCAGGCAACAGCTGGGTCAATCTCTCAGAGGACCTTCAGTTGATTTAGTTCCAGTAACTGTACATTTACCCACTCTATATAATGAGAGTGGACTGGAAAATGGCACTACGAACACCTTGTATAGCTTGTGAAATTGTATTGCACTCACTCATCTTCCTCATGTCCAGTATAGCTATGACCTACCATTGAACTTGAATCCTGTCTCATTGCATTGTTACAACATTAAAATATAATTTGCGTGAACAGCCAATTGAACTTCCTCATCTCTTGGTTGCCTTCCTCCTGCAGAGCAAAAGGGAGCTGGATCTGATGAAAAAGACCAATTACGAATTTAAGCAGCTAGCCCAATCGCTGCTTTTCCACGAGGAAATGCGGAAAGCTTACATCAGTGTGAGAATATGCTCCTGCCCTCCCCCGCACAACACCTGTCCTGCAGCACTTAGGAAAAGGGAATATACCGCATCATGTGAAATGAAATATATTATCAGGACTGGAATAGATCCTGCAACACATCTCAATATAACATGGCAAATATATAACTTGTAGGCACTTTCAGATATTGCAGTATATTAAAAAAAATACATTGCTGTGAAATATATTTATCATTACCTTTTCAAAAACATATTTACGGTAAATTGCAGTGTATTCTGTTTCTGCGAGCGATTGTTTCCTCTTTTCAGCACATACTTTCACTGTTTTCCTTTGCTTTATTAATGAGTCGCATAAGTTCCATGTTGATTACCTACCTTTCGACATACAGTCTAACAGTACATGCAGATAAGTGGCCTGAGTGTGATTTTTGCCTCATAATGAGACACAGTTTTGAATGTTTTCAGCAAAAAAGCTACATGGAGATACTTCTTTTCAGTTCCGATTTCTGCTACACCTGTATGAGCAAATAAATCATAAACGTAGACATGCGACCTGCATGTGAATCAAATCGAAAGTGCTGTCATGTATTTAATACACTGAAGTACACCATTTGGGGGTATACCCTCAATCAAAAACATGGTTGGTAGAGAAGGATAGCCCCCCCCCCCCCCCCCCCCAACCAGAGGTCCACCAGTAAAGTGATTTTTACATCACTCTCCCCACAACAGATTAATGTTATCATAATTCTTTAGTGGCAGTTCTGCTGGGCCATTTTCAAAAATTTAGTCCAAAAGTCCAAAAAATCTGATCTGAACAGCAAATCAGAATTGAGCATTAAGGTCTGCATTATGAACATGGCCTAATTCGGGAATGTGACTGTTGTAGGCAGGAAACTTCACCTATGTTTAAACTGTCACATATTTGTCCAAATTCAGACACACTGATAGATTTTGTGTCCTGCTCCCTCCCACCAGTGGGTCCACTTGTATGTCACCCCATGCATTCAGACATATTGCCCTCTGAAATACCATGTTTATGCAGAATTAACTCTGGAACTTGCATTTTCTTACATCAGATAATTCCATGTTATTATCCCGCAATGCAGTTTTTGGGGCAGTACCACTAACACTGTTGTTCTTTGACTCTTCAAGAGCATTTTTATGGCCACTGGAGGTAGCGCTGTATGCACCACCTTTTGGATAGGTTTTTATGTCTGATTGTCTTGATAGCCTAAACCTAGCCATATTGTGTATTGGTCAGCAGGGTGCTGATTCTCAGGGTTTTGTAGGGCCAGATGGAGGAGCATTACGGAGAGAGATATGCACAGAAGCTAGAGGAGAGGTTGTTTGACTACCTGCAGCTGCTGGAGAAGGACCTTCAACCAACCACATGTTTAGACCAGGTGTGTGTGTGTGCATTTTAGTTTGGCAGTAGTGGTAGCTCTGTATGTGTGTATTGCAAGATTAGGAGCTGTATATTTGTATGTATGTGTGTGTTTGTGCGTATGCTGATAATTTTGTCACATTTGTGCCAATGCAAGCCAAGGCTTGACAGGTTATGCTCAAAAACATCAAATGCTGGCGTCTCTCTGTGTATTTACATTTACACTTTACATGTGTGTTCAGGTTTTGAGACAGGAGCGCCCCCTTGTGGAAGGGGAACAGTTGCTGCTGGGGGTGTTGAGCTATAGTCCTCACTGTGTGCCTGCAGCACTGAAAAGGCTGCTATACTATGGTGAGTCAGGATCTTCAACATTTATATTCCCTGGCTGGTTGACAGAGGGCGCTCTTCTGAAGCCTACTATCATAATTTACATTCTGTAGTTTATTTTACACATAGAAGTGACTGAATTTTGCTTATTTTTTTTAAAGATAATTTTCAAGGACAAAGTAAATGCAGCCTAATATCTATTTTTGTAAAGGGCATACTAACATTTTCATCTTTCACTCTGGAAGCAATCTAGTCTTGAAAAGTCTTTTTAATGAAAATATATACCATTTGTGCTAGGATTGCACACAAATGTACTTCATAACAGAAAATTGTGTATTAAGATTTAATATAGAATATAGTAATATAATACTTGGCAGAAGCTATGATAAAGGTTTATAAAACCCACTAACAATTTTTTGCCTGCTCTAGCCTCCACCAGTTAGTTTGATTCTAGTTTCTAGCACTGCTAGAAAACTAATCTTATAAGGACTGTAATAATAACATTTATGGCAATAATAGGCCACATTATACTAAGTGACATTCATTTTTTAAATTATACTTGCTGACCATTACAAATACATTAATCCAGTAGAGCAGCAGTACGCTAATTTACTCTAGCTTCCTAGCCATGCTCAGCTTATCAAATGCATGAGTCATACTTTTAATTTGTTAAGACGTTTGTAAAGAACTATTAACTAGTTATTTAATGAATAAAAGTTTCACAAATTAGCCTATATAATAATAAAATATAAGGAAGGGCTAATAGTTCTCATAGTTTTGCCCACCCAACATATACTGATTAGTCAACAAAGTGCTGAAAGTTTTTTCATTTTCATTTACACTGCGTTTCAAGCTATCACTCAGTGCTACCTCTTAAAAATAATCGAAGGGGCATTTTCTGCACTGGTGTCTTCAACACATGGATATGAAATGTCTTCCTACAGTAGGGTTGCTAATCTTCCCAGAGTGGCTTGGGCTAGGAATTTCCTGGAATTGCAAAAAAATTTTGCCACTATAACAATCACATTCAGAGATAAAATATTAATAACAATGACTGTTGTTCTTTGCTTCCTTTCTGTGTTTGTATTAGCGTGTATGGTGTTTGTACATTATTTTGAGAGCCGGCTGGCATGAAAACTTTCACGATCGCTATCTTGAGTGATAAGATCCAGCAAGAAGCCGTCAAAGACCTTAGCTAAACATGGTCCTTGTATAGGATGTGGCAATGCTGCTGGCAAAGTGATATAATTGACAATATGGACACTTGTTTGAAAAAGATAAATAGAAAACCTCCTGGAATTTGTCCAGTCCTATATCCCTATCTCACAGCCTTTAGTTTGGTGCTGACTGTATTCATGTTATTTCGTTTCAAACCAGAGCACAGCATTTTTCCTGTTAAATCCCATTCAAAGCTGAAACGGAATATAGGCATGGCAGCATGGTGACTTTGCTGCTTCCCATCAATGGGTCTTCAGCTATGTTATTTTTTCTGTATAGATCATGGGTCAGGACTAGGGCTGGATATTCTTCAAAAGTCTTTGGTCTGGTTCTGGTTCCTGTTCTTTATTTTGATACCAGTCCCAAAACCTTTGGTTCCTGTTGTCAAAAAAGGGCCAATTTAAATCTGTTTCCAATCTTACATTTTTTTACCATTATTATTATTATTATTATTATTATAATTATTATTATTATAATATTCACCTTTCTGGGCTGATTGCAGCAAGGCTACCTTCCCATGATTGCATTGGAAATTAACTTTGTTACCTAGCATTTTTAGCTAGCTAGCTTCAATAAGTAATCAATAAAGAACTTCAAAATAGGTCATATCACTCATTCTGGTGATTCTGAAAGGTGTCACTCCAGCCTGCTCCAGAAATAACCAACATAGCATTGTACAGGGACCACAAAACAAGAGTCTTTGATCATTGTTAATATTTTATTCCGCAATTTGTTTGTTACAATGGGGAAAAAATTCTGAAGGGAAATTATGTGGGACTCCTGGCAACCCCTAATCTAGTTGAGTCCATCAGTAGTCTGAAGGAACTGAATTTCAGTACCCAGCCGTAGTCAACACCCAATTGATTTTCACAACTTAAAGGGGAACGCAACCCACAAATCATTATTTTGTATGCTCCTTCGTTTGGGGTTATATATTTTCTTTGTTTTTGGGTTTTATAGGTCACATAAGTTACTTTGAGGGGAAGACCCTTTGCCAGATGTGTGTGTTTGTTTCCACTGAGGATCACATTGGAAATGAGTGTTTCAGGAAGTGCTTTTATGCACTATTCTCTCAAATATAGGGCACATGTTATATTTTATGTAATGTATGTATTTTAACCCAAAAATTTAATTCAAACTAATCCAGGACATGTGGCATAATAATTTTTGGGATTCCATTTAACCGTTATGTGCCAACACTGTCATTGCTCTATGCATGTAGTGACTGTAAGCTTGTCTGGTTCCTCCAGCCAAGGCCACACCCTCTATAGGCCCTGGAATGAGCCAGCCATCTACCTGCACTGACAAGGAGAAACAGACACTACAGCCCCTCACAGATCCTAAAGACAGACCAAAATGGACACCGCTCCCTGCAGGGCAACCTGGACTGGTGAGGTCCAGCATGTCCCACAGCAGTTGGAAGGGGTGTGGAAAGGAGAAAGCTACGTCCACACCACTGTGTTCAAGGTCGTCTTGTGCCGAAGGTCGAAGTGACAGGGCAGAACAGAGACTCAGAAAACAGGGCTTGTCTCTGGGTGGGTGGAGCCATGGGACAAGAGGGCATGGCCATGAGGAAAAAGGATTGAGCCAGGATAAAAGAGGGTGGGATCAGAAAGAAAAGGGGCAGGGCCAGAAGGACAGAAGGCGGGGCCCGGGGAAAGAAAGGCAGAATTGGGGAAGCACTCAGCTGGCAGAACAACACTGTCAGATGGGGGATTATCCCATGCAGCTATGCTCCAGACACAAGAGATGGGTGAGAAACATACTGCAGGAGTGCTCTGTGGAGGTGGGTGCTCAAAGTGTGGGCATTCTAAAGGAATACCCTACGGAGGTAGGATGTGAAACTGTGAACATTATAGAGCAGTGCACTAAGGAGTTAGAGGGTCAAAATGGGATCATTGTGGAGCAGTGCCATAATGAGGTGGGGGAGAAAACTGTGAACATTATGGAGCAGTGCCCTAAGGAGGTGGGGTGTCAAAGTGTGAACATTATGGAGCAGTGCCCTCAGGAGTTAGTGGGTCATGGTATGATCATTCTGGAGTCATGCTCTGAGTTAGAGGGTCAGAATGGGATCATTTTGGAGCAGTGCTATAAGGAGGTGGGGTGTCAAAATGGGATCATTTTAGAGCAGTGCAATAAGGAGGTGGGGTGCCAAACTGTGAACATTATGGAGGAGTGCTCTCAGGAGTTAGAGGGTCAAAATGGGATCATTTTGGAGCAGTGCCATAAGGAGGTGGGGAAGCAAAGTGTGAACATTATGGAGCAGTGCCCTAAGGAGTTGGAGGATCAAAGTGTGAGTTTTCTGGAGCAGTGCCCTCAGGAGTTAGAGGGTCAAAGTGTGAGTTTTCTGGAGAAGTGCTCTCTGGAATTTGAGGGTCAAAATGGGATCATTTTGGAGCAGTACCCTCAGGAGTTAGAGGGTCACGGTAAGAGCATTCTGGAGATGTGCTCTCAGGAGATGGTGGGACAGGGTGTGAGAGATTTGGAGGAGTGTTATGAGGTGTTGAGAAGGAATCAGGGTGCGATTGAGCTTCAGCAGATACTACCACTCACCTCATCCCAACCAGTGACGTCATCCCATCCATATCACTCCCCAATGAGCTACCAGGGCTGTGGCCAGTACACAGCCAGCTCCCTGGCTAGGGTGGAGAATGTGGGGCTTGGAGTTCGGATTTCTGTGGAGAGTCAGCTGATTCTAATCCGGTCCCAGATGCTACAACCCACTGTGCGGGTCAGGAGGCTGACACAAAGGGAGTGTCACCTGGCCACAGGTATGAGGGGAACTATGATTAGACCTGAGGAGGCGGAAGAGGGAAGAGATAATGAGGAAGAGGAGGGAGAGGAAATTGATGGGAGAGAGGAGGAGGGAGAATCGGATGACTGGGAATCGGATTTTTCTTATTCAGAAGTAGACTCTGGTTCTTATTCTGACCCAGATTTTAAACCCCCTTCTAGAACAGTAAGTGGAATTTGGACAGATGGCAGGAGTGAGAAAGCCTGGGAGAGATCTGGTGATTAATCAATAGAGCATTGTCACTGAAGATCCCATCTGTTCAACAGAAAGTTCACTCAAAATATTTAGCAGTGTTTTCCAGCGCTTCATGTGAGATGTTGCATCAGCGGTTCCCAACCTGGCTCCTAGAGGTCTACTGTCCCATAGGTTTTCACTCCAACCCTAGCAAAGCACACCTCAATGAGCAGCTAGAGATCTCTTTGAGCTGCTAGTTAGTAGAATTAGGTGTGCCAAATTAGGGATGAAATTAAAACCTACAGGATGGTTGATCTCCAGGAGCAGGGTTGGGAACCATTGTGTTACATGGTGTGTTTTGCGTGTTTATTTAAACACTGGTTTCAAAAAATTGGTGGTGGGGCAACATAAAGCACTGAGTATGCAGCCTTCTCAGTCACCATATCTGCATTATTCTACCACGTAATGTTCATTTTTGTCCTGTTTATGTTTAGAAATGAAAAATAAAACTCCATCTTTGTTCTGTTTCGGAGGTTGGTTCAGCAGAATCACATTTTTACTCAAGCAATTGCCAGGGGTGAACAAACAGACAGACAGGGTCTCTGACTGCACACCAAGTTCATCAAAGGACAAAATAAAACTTCTCGGTATGTCCTATATGTTTACGCAACATTTCTCAGTTTCAATATTTGCGTAAATCATTATTACTGACTGCTTATGCTTTTCTGATTGCAGTGGGTACAGCGGTTATAACCAACAAGAAACAGGCATTCGTGCAGTGCTGTAAAAGAGCAGGGAAGAGGAGTTAAGCATAGGTAGCAAGGTACCAGCCATGTACTTGCTCACAGAGATTTAATGACCTTGATATCTCAGTAGTTTTCCACTTTCACATGTCTGTGTAACAATTTGGTGCTCTTCAACATGCCCCTGGCTATGGGTGTCGTCCAGGTTGTGCCCTTCTCGGCCATTCGCCAAAAAGGAGGATGTGAGTGAATGAAATGTTTTTAAAGCCCAGCATTTATAATAATATCCTTGCATTTATATAGCACTTTTCCGAATGCTCGAAGTTCTTTACAGTCAGGGGGAACTCACCTCACCCACCACCAATGTGTAGCACCCACCTGGGTGATGCATGGCAGCCATTTTTGCGCGAGAAAGCTCACCACACATTAGCGAAGGTGGAGAGGGAGAGAACATATTTTAGCCAATTAAATCTGGGGATGATTTTGGTGGCAGTTTGCAAGAGCCAGATCAAATACATTTAGCCAGGACACCGGGGAACCCCCTACTCTTAGCGATAAGTGCCATGGTATCGTTAATGACCACAATGAGTCAGGACCTCGGTTTAACGTCTCATCCAAAAGATGGCATCTCCTACAGCACAGTGTCCCTGTCACTGCACTGGGGCATTGGGGTTTATTTGACCAGGGGGAAGATTGCCCCCTGCTGGCCCACCAACATCACTTACAGCAGCAACTCAGTATTCCCTGGTGGTCTCCCATCCAAGTACTAACCAAGCCCACGCGTGCTTAGCTTCAGCCAATCGGCAGGAGCAGAGCACATGGAGGCATGGCTGCTGGCATTTATTGGTTGCAACCAGTTTTCACTGCTAAATAAAAAGCTGAACATTTTAAAGGAGCGCAAATTTGATTATGTTGATTTTAACATTTTTACCTTATTTTAAGGATAATAATAACTGATTTCCATATAAATACTGCATCTTTATATATTACATATATACATACACTAACGGTCAAAAGTTTTAGAACACCTCCATTTTTCCAGTTTTTATTGAAATTTATGCAGTTGTAACAATGTACTCTGAAATTAAAGCATAGAACAAATAAACAATTGGAGATTAAAAAAAAGAAATGGAATCATTCTGTTTAACACAATTTAATCAAATTTTTTGACTCATCAAAGTAGCCACATTTTGCAAATCTAACATCTGAACACACTCGTGGCATCCGTTCTGCAATGAAAATCAAGTATTGTTTGGAAAGATCTTCCCAACACTGTTGCAGTAGTTCCCACAAATGTGTTGCACTTGTAGGTTGCTTTGCTTTCACCCTTTCAACAGACAGTTTCCTTTTAATACTATTCTGAGTAGAACATCTTGTTTTACTGTATAGTATATTTTCAAAAGGCCTTTATTCTGGAATTCCTCAGTGAAAAGTTCTGGAACTTTTTGTGCAGCTACCTGGGGTCCTTTAGAATGTGTCTGAAGTGGAATTAGTGATTGGGACTGACAGTTTCCTTTTAATAGTATTCTGAGTAGAACATCTTGTTTTACTGTATAGTATATTTTCAAAAGGCCTTTATTCTGGAATTCCTCAGTGAAAAGTTCTGGAACTTTTTGTGCAGCTACCTGGGGTCCTTTAGAATGTGTCTGAAGTGGAATTAGTGATTGGGACTGACAGTTTCCTTTTAATAGTATTCTGAGTAGAACATCTTGTTTTAGTGTATAGTATATTTTCAAAGGGCCTTTATTCTGGAATTCCACCGTGAAAAGTTCTGGAATTTTTTGTGCAGCTACTGGGGGTCCTCTAGAATGTGTCTGAAGTGGAATTAGTGATTGGAACAGACAGTTTCCTTTTAATAATATTCTGAGTTTTAGTGTATAGTATATTTTCAAAGCGCCTTTATTTTGAAATTCCACAGTGAAAAGTTGTGGAAATGTTTGTGCAGCGACCTGGAGTCCTCTAGTATGTGCCAGAAGTGACTGTAAACAAACAGTTTTCTTTTAATAAATTTCTGAGCAGAACATCTTGTTTTCGTGCATGGTATATTTCCAAAAGGGCCTTTATTCTGAAATTCCACAGTGAATGTTCTGGAACTTTTGATGCAGCTCCCTGGTGTGCTCTAGAATGTGTCTGAAGTGGAATTATTGATTGGAAACTGACAGTTTTCTTTTAATAATTTTATGAGTAGGACATCTTGTTTTAGTGTATAATATATTTTAAAGGCTTTTATTCTGAAATTCCACAGTGAATTGTTCTGGAAATTCAGAGCCAGTGAAATTGATTTGGCGTTTACAACGATAGCGTTTTTTTTTCTGTTTTTTTTTTTTTTTTTAAAGCTACGGCAAACCGCGTTTTGTCGACACATTTTTCAGTTCTTACGAAATCCGAACTCAGAAACCTGGGAGTTATTTTAGATGCCGACCTCAATTTAAAATCGCACAGAGCCAGTGTGACTACTGCATTTTCACCTAATAAACATAGCCGAAGTAAGACCTTTCTTAACACAGCAAAATGCCGAAAAATTTTACCGGCCTACCCGATTAGGCTATTGAGTTCAGAATGCTGCTGTTAGAATGTTAACGGAAACTAAGAGAGAGCATACAACCGTCATTGCTTCTGTACATTGGCTCATCGTTTCTTTTAGAATTGATTTTAAAGTATTGTTACTTGTCTATAAAGCTTTTAACACCTTATTATATCCAAGAGTGCCTGTCATTTTATGAGGCAACTTGAGCACACGACGAGCTTACTCAATGTACCTGTGGTCAAACACAAAAAGTGGCGATAGTGCCTTTTGCTACGCACCAAAACTGTGGAACGCTCTCCCACAAAACATTAGAACAGCATAATCAGTAGTATAGGCAATTTTAAAAAGCAGCACAAAACACTCCTTTTTAATGTGGCTTGTTGTTCTGTTCTGTTTTATTTCTCATTCATGTTATAAATGAATTATTCACTTTATATTTAATTCTTACAGCCCTTTTTATCTTGTTTTATGTTTTTAAATTGTATAACTGAGTATGATTGTTGTGTTTTTCCCCGTGTTCCTTTGCTTTTATTATTCTGTTAAGCACCGTTAAGCACTTCGAGCTGCATTCTGTATGAAAGGTGCTATACAAATAAAGCTATTATTAATATTTTTATTGTTATTATATTTATTTGTAAGGAAATACGAAATAGGATCAAATATGTCAAAAATCAAATATGTTTGAGGAATCAAATGGGAAACACAAAAATATCGTCATTTGATTCTGGATTTTCTTGTTTGAGAAGGATACCCCAATCAAAAGCATCAGTATTTTAAATGTTCGTAGTTGGCGCGATTACAGCAACTAGAACAGTGCCCTCTAGTGGATAAATTACTGTTGCAGTCTAAGCCAATGTTTTTTATTTATTTTTTTTTTTACTTTTGCTTAAAATTATTAACCAATCCATTTTTAGAGAAAATTTTAAATATAGCCCTAAAGAAATCTGGCCCCTAAACATGTTAATTTGTTCTTTCAGCCCAAAAAATTCTGGTTTGCAAACATGTTAAATTACAGATCTTGTGACTTCACCACAAGGACTTAAGGTAACTCAGTGACAAGCCTCTGGCCATCATTTATCCCATCTGAGCAATGATCAGCCATATACCTGGGTCTGTGCTGCACAGCAGCGGATCAGAGAGGACCTCATTTGGAGGACAGCTGTGAGGGAGTCTATATGCAACTCTACCAAAGTTTTTTTTTTTTGTGTGAGAACAATGTACTAAAAACAGAATTGTTTCCATGTGGAGACATTTTATGGGCAGGAAAAGAGAGGGGGGAGTAGTTGTGTGTGTGTGTGTGTATGTGTGTGTGTACGTTCTCATGTCATTATTATGTACTGTGTGTCTCCACTGTTTATGCCCTTTGATGTTACTTTGGTATGTGGACATGAATAAAAGTATTCAACTGTGTAATGTGCATGATAAATGAGCGAGAATATTTAAGCATACCTTGTTGTTTGTGATGGTATTCAGGACGAGGGTGAGACAAGGACATTGTATCCTGGACTGTGGGGCCTCAAAACAGACAGCCTAACTGAGACAGGCACCCCGATAGGCGGGGCATAGAGGATGGGGTGGTGTAACCGAGGGAACTGAGGTTAGGGCAGGGGAGAGGGAAGGAGAGGACCTTGAGTTAACACTGAAGAAAGGATTTAGTCAAACATGTTAGGAAAACGGGTACGGGAGGGCCTTGGGGTGGGCACAGGGTCAGAAGTCAGAAAAGGGGTGGGGACAGAGCATGTCACAGACGGAAAGTTAGGTATGGTGGAAGCTTCTGGTGATTTGTGAATAATATGTGAGTAAGAGGAACGGGTCGGCTCAAAGTTCAAGGGCAACATTGTGTATGTTGGATCACAGCAATGACTCAACACAAATATTATTTGTTTTTCTGTGTTTTGTGGGTGTTTCCTCAGCATTTTAGGACAGAGTATCATGTTGTCCTTTTCTGTGGAAATGTTTTATTTTTTGTGTGTCCAGTCTTTGCACATGAATGCTAACATGGTGTTGCGAGAAGCCACTGTAGAGGGGAGTCAAACTGGGACCCAGAAAAGGCTGACATTTGAATGAGCCCTGGGGGCTGGGACTCATCCTATACTTCAAAGGACCCGAGAGCCTTGTGATAAAACAATAGGTTACTAGGACTCCCTCTGGATGAGCAGGCCCTTGGCTCTCTGGAACGTTACCATATGGACAAGACTAAGATAAGGGGAACTAGTCTCTTTGTCTATGGTTGTGGGTGTGTGTGTTTTGGGGCCATTAAGGGTGAAAAGATCATCAGGTCTCTGGCAAAATGGTGGGGCAACTACTCTTGACAGTACCACAGTGGCCTTATGTGGGCCCCTCTGTCATTACACATTTTATTTCTTTTCTGGATCTGGACTCTAAACCGTCTGTTTATAATATTGACAAACCCCATAAAACCTTACAAACCGTGCACATGTTTTCATTATATTGCTGTATTATGCCTTATGTAGTAATAACATAGATTGCATGTAAAATGGTTCAACAAAAGGGTATTTTCATGACAACTGCACCATAATATTACATCCCCTTGATATGTTTGGTATGGACGTATTCAGAGAAATTCAAGAAATTGAATGAAATATGTTTCATACCAAATAAAATTTAATAAAGAGTAGTTTCAGAAACTCAGGGAAAAACGAGCGCAATGGAATGTCCTCTCTGGTAATCATCTCCTTTCCCATCCCCCCACTAATTGTTTTTACAACAGCCTCCAAATGGTGGGGGCCTAAATTCCAGATTTTACCATTCGTCCAGGTTAATTTATGGTAATGCCGCCTGGATCAAACACGTGATTTGGTTTAAAAGGAAGGGAGACAACTCTGTCGGGGAAGATTGTAATCAACTTCCCACACTGCGTATATTCTGTGTTCCGTGTGTAGCTGAACAGGCTGGGTAAGAACTTTTTACTCTGTATATATGTTCTAGAAGTTTCGTATTTTACAATTGATTGTGAATTCTAAGCTAATGACCTACCTGCCTGTTAATAAATTCTTCTTATTTTTAACTTGCGTGGTCTCCATGACTCTAATCCATTTTATATTCTTTTCAACCGAAATTCTGATTAAATACTCAGGGGGACAATTCTGACTAAGACCCACTGATCAGGGGTCTAGTACAGCGAAAGTCTTTAGTGAGGTTTTCAAGTTAGATAGGCGACCACGTTCTGCCCCCTAACGGGATTGGTGTTGTATTGGTTCTGGAGTTTTTGGCTTTGAGGACCATTGGGCGTTATACGTCGGTTCTTGTCAAATTCGCCTTAAGGAGCCCGATAAATGCGCACTGTCCTGGGCTCATAACTGTCTATGCAAAAATGAATGCATGTATTATGGTGGTCAGCCTTCTACCCTATGTAGGCTTCACCGAACTGAGATTTAGCAATATTGCTAATCCCGGGAGCATATATTGAGGAATGATGGCACAAGATAGAGTCGAGTGTAACCACTCCAAGCTCCACGTATGGTTAAAACCAAATTTTAAATTCTAATTTCATTTGGAGTCAGATAATTACGAGAGTAAACCATAGTAACTGTTTCGCCGGGCACCCACCGCACGCGTAGCTTAAGCGGCGCGTAAGCAGCACGGCGCGGCGCGTAGTGTGTCTAAACGGGTTCCGTTTGTGTCGCGCAAAGGCTTGCTTAAAGCTCTATATTCCTAGTAGCTCTCGCAGTCTGCAGTGGGATTACATCGTGTATTTCACGTTTGTTCACGACTGTTGATTATGGGTTAAGTGAATACTTGGTGAGAGACCTTTTTCAGTTTGTTAATTTGGTAATATTTCGTTAACTCATGTAAATACGCGAGAAAGTAAACGCTTTAAAGAATTACCATGAGCTTAAATCGCAACGTAGCCTGCATAATAATCAATCTCAAACTGTATTAATTTATTTGCTTCGTTAACAAGCGTGCCAATTTTATGAAGAATGATCATAATAATAATAAATAATCCGTAATCAACCATTGGAAATTCCCGTGTCGTCTTGTCATTCGCTTCAAAACATTTATAGGATCAGATTTAGTAAAATCAGCTAATCATCAAAAAGATAGCGTAACAGTTTAATCTTGAAGGGATATGAACACCACAACGCCATGAACACCGGAAGCTTTGAAGTACAAGTGCAATAAAGACTTGCTTACAACTTAATTAAACTTCAACATAATAAAATAGGTGCATTTTCATCGGCAAGACCACTAAATAATCTGATTTTATTAAAGCTCTGTGGATTATCTGATTTTTATTAACAAGCCCTTTTTGAAAGCACGGCGAACGAAGACATCGGAGAAGTCAAATAGGCTGAGCAATGGTTGGTTCAAAACTACCTTCCAACACTCGAGCTAACAAACCGCTGCTCCGTGCATTCACTTCTACATCATTCAATAGGCTACGTCTTTCTGTGGTGTATTTTACCCCACCCCCAAAATAAGATAGCGAAACTAAGTTTGCCTTTTCCCCAGGTTCCAGTTTTTTTTTCTGCAAGGACAATACAAAAACGAAAAGGCTTGTATTTTTTTAGCTGCTTATAAAATATCTGGGAGGGAACTAGGGACACACCCCAGTAGCCTAATATAAAGATGAAATATAAATCAGAGTAAGTATACCTAGCATTTTAGAGCATATTTCTGTGTATAAACAGGTAATCATGACGCGCGACAAGCAGAACAGAAGCGAGAAACTACGCTTCAGTTCTCTTGTGCCGCACAAGTCTCGCACCCGGTTCGCGCCGCGTTCGCAGCTGGTGGAGAGGACGTCGCCCGCTGCCGTTGTAAAGAACAGTACTTCAACTACCCTTCACTTACGCGCGTAGTACGCGCGTCGTGCGCTCGCGGCCGCTACGCGTGCGATGGGTGTCCGGCTTTACGCTTACTTACTGTGGTCATGGATATATTTGATGTGTTGTTCCGCTCATTTGTGAGTATTCTGATGCTCCCATTGGAATATTGACTGTCCGGCGACAGATCAGATATATTTCTGATGACAACAGCCCCGTGTGTGAACGGAGAGTAACAAGAATGTTACTGGTCCGTTTCAGGCCAGTCTTAAGCGGGATATGGAGCAGCGCATTCATATCTGACCCGTGGCGACGGACCCAGTGCATTCTTAAGTATAATTGTGCCCTGTTCTTACGAACAGAGGAAAAATAAATAACATCTCTGATTTTGACTCACACCAGCCAAGGGAAAACACGCTGTGCCTTCCCCTCCAGCTACAAACCCCCATTGGTCTAGCTGTGAGGTGTTTACACCACAGTGTTCTCATACCACTAACTTCAGTTTGAAACATGGAATAATACCAGTGGGTGAAATTACACACAAATGGGTTTCTTTTTTCTTCTTTTTTATCTCATCAATTGCATGAATTCTGACATGAACAGAATGACACTGGACAATTTGAGTACAATGATGAAGATGTTGATGGTGATGATTATTATTAGTGGCAGTGTAGTTGTAACTACTACTAGTTATTAAGTTATTAATAATTGGTGGCAACAAATTAAATTACATTTTTGTCAATATACTACACCATAATATGTAGTATATATGTTATATTTAGGGCCAGTGTTTTCTCACATGTACACTGCCTGGCCAAAACAAAAGTCGCACACTCTAATATTTTGTTGGACTGCCTTTAGCTATGATTACGGCGCGCATTCGTCGTGGCGTTGTTTTGACAACCTTATGCAACATCACACCATTAATTTCCTTCCAGAATTGCATTATCTGGTATTGACGACGGGAGAGTCGAACCACTCCGTAAAGTCTTCTCCAGCACATCCCAAAGACTTTCAATGGGGTTAAGGTCAGGACTCTGTGGTGGCCAATTCATGTGTGAAAATGATTCCTCATGCTCCCAGAACCACTCTTTCACAATTTGAGTCCGATGAATCTTGGCATTGTTGTCCTGGAATATGCCCGTGCCGAGTACCAGTACATTCAGGTACTCAGCTGACTTCATTTTATTGCCACATAACGTTGCTGAGCCTAGACCTGACCAATTGAAGCAACCCCAGATAAGAAGGCTTAAGAAAAATCATACTTACTCACTAAGCAGAAAAACTAATCAAATAATAATTCCAGCAGATAACACTAACCAAAAACTAATCATATATTACTAAAAATATAATCCAAAAAACTAACAAAACGTTATTACCCAATAGAAATATGCTAGAAAACTTAGAAAACTAATACTTTACAGTGACCCCTGTGTAACCTGAATAAAAAGAAAAAAAGTACAGGAGGCTATAACTCTGTGAACTTGTATGTGTAATGGAAAAATACAGAAAGCAATGACGTGTATGCATAGTGAAAAAGTACAGAGTAAGGGAAAATTGGAGAAATACAGACAGCAATGACGTGGTGTATGCGTAGTGGGAAAGTACAAAGTAAGGGAAAATTGGGGTACCTATCCACTGATGAAGATGAATTAAGAACATCAATAGATTAATTAAGAACATCAATAGAACCAAAAATCAGTTTTGGGGCACCTGTCCACTATGATAAGATTAATTATTGATACATTAAGAACATCATAAGGACCGAAAATCATTTTTGTGCCAAAAAAGTCAAGTTGACCCACGAACAGGAAAGTGAAACTCCTTACTGTGCCAGAAAAGACCAGATGGCTGATATTTTTAGAAATGTGTTAAAGGGGGGTTGTGGGCACAATTTGTGTATAAAATGTATGCAAACTGACAATCGAGGTTCAATTCTGCTGAATTGATCCGGCTTTGTGCACCTGTGCAATAAAGTCTGAACTTTCTGAAGAGCTTGCTGCTGTTGTGTCTTTTCCCTCGTGAAATTGTTTTTTACAGATTGACGATTGGCGTGGAAGTCTGTCGTTTCCTAGACACGACAGAGGCTTGACGAATCGTCTTATTTTACGTGCTGTCCTTTGCACAATAAACTTCTATCTGTATCTTCAATTTATAATTGAAAAACGGCAATCATAGCTTATTAATTGTATTATTTTATGGAGATTTTATGGACGTACTAGATATACGACAACATATTGAATTAAGCTACAAATGTCTCTGGGAGTGTGCGTGCGTGTGTACGAGCGCGCGCACGCGTGCGTGCTTGCCTGGATTGGATTTTCTAGGCAATACCAAGGTATTGATTTGACATGGAGCCAGCGGATGTGCCAAAGTGGCCTCTCGCAGAAAAAGTTCAAAAGCAGTGAAGTTTGCGTTTTTGTTCTGTTACACATTAACTTTTTTGTTGTAGCAAATAAGCTTTCAAATCTTGGTAGAAGAGCAGGAGAATTAATCATATTGCTCTGTTAGAAGTAGCCTACACTGTTCTGACTTTATGTCAGACCCTTTAATGTTCGGTGGACAATTATTTGTCAATAATCTGTTTCGAATAAAACATAAAGCCTATTCATTTACAGTAGTTGCCCGTATGCATGCGTTAGTCTTTAATGTATGGTGAGGGATTTGAAAGTTTCGATGAAATTCTGAGTGATTAGTATTCAGGTATTCTGATTGAATGATTAATCGATTGCCTAGTTTTTTCTGACAATTAAGAGTCACACAGCATTTTAATAGACGAGGAAAGGCAAAAATATCAAACACACACAACGCTGCTTATTCAGTCAGGTTAGGCAATACCTTTTTAGACAAACTGCATTTACGGGTAATATATTAATCATATAAGAAAAATACCTGACATTTTTGCATGTCATCCGTAAGATGTCTTTAAACAACCAAGTTGCATTCAATGGCCGCTCGAGAAACGTTAAATGGTATGCCTTATATCGATATTAATTTCCAAACACAAATAATTCGTCTGGCAGCTTTTCATATTTCCACCTTAATGTGAAAGTGCAATGATTGAAGCCCGACTTGTGTGCCTTTGCGGACTTGGGGGCGCAGTCGTAGTTAGTTTTCGCTATGGCTGGAGCTGCGGTGATGTGGATCAAAACGGATTCCCTTAATCCGTCCATGAATGGAGTTCGATGGCAAATAGGCTACACACGTAAACGCAGCGGGGGCACGAACAGCTGGTCAGCCACTGCGCATTTACGCACAGGTAAAACGTGGGTGACGAGGTGGTTTCCGGTCCATTAGAAATGATTGATGCGCAGAGATTTACATATCCTATAACAGCTGTACATTTTGGGAATGATGTAAAAGGGGTGTATGGAGCGGCCCTCTGTCTCCGCCAATGAAAAAACCGGATAGAATACGTCACCCATACTGCTGGTCAGCTATAAAAACGGTCTGTAAAGGAATTTGGATCATTATTGTTGAATCAGTTGTAAAACTTCTATTGGCCCGGGACAGCTAAGATTATTCAAGGTATTTATTTTCCTGTTTCTTAAATGAGTTTACACAAGAATAAAGTCCTGATTTGAAATGTACATACTTTTTTATCATATGTAAATTCAAGGATCAGTTTTATTAAATGATTTGCATAAAATTAAGATTATTCATACATTTCAACAGGCTAAATGAAGACCTGCTCTTTTCCTCGTCTGTGATAACAGATGCCATCGTGTCAGCACTAAATTTATTAAATATACGTTGAATTTTGATATCAATATTGATACAAAAAAGATAGGCCTACATGGCAGCATGTACACGATTAAACGCATTGTTGGAAAATGTTTATAATGAAGTAGCTTATTAATTGAACATAAAAACAATGTTTTTGTGGTTATTCTTCTTCTATCTCCATAAATTTAAATTTTAAAGAATATTCCATATCAATGTGTTCTGTTATTTGTAGAGACTCTTATAATATGATTATTTTCCCTGAATGTTGATTTGCTTCTTTATGTTTTTCTAGTTACGGCTCGTGCGTTAAGGAAAAGGCTGACATTTTCCTCTGAAGGGATAATTAGTTTCAGCCTGATTTCATTTTCCAGATTCACAAGCTCGCCTCTTATCTGAACTAGTCATTTTGTCCCCTATTGCAACGTACTGCACCATCATCTATAGTTTCCGGGCACTATTATTACCCATTTTCACGCCGCGTTGTAAAACTATGATCAATTACTGGTAACCTGTAACGAAGAATACCCTTTTTACTGGAGATGCCACTAATTTATAAGGTTGGCTTTAATGTGCTTTGAATAATCTTCAGAAGGTTTTACCAATTGGCATCGAGTTGCGTGTTTGTTAAAATAAAACAAATTGGGCTCAAATCATGTTTTCATAGAGATCTCAGAAATGTGTGGCTTATACTAAAATGCGGAGAAGCAGGATCTTGCAGGCCAGGTGGTGTAGAGGAAAGCTGTTGTTGTATTTTCTTAAATGATCGGCGCACAAACATTCTAATTTTGTTCTTAGTCTGAATATATATAACAGAAACATTATTTGAGCTGTTATTGGTCTCTCTATTTTTTAGCTACGACTGTATCATGGAGAGTAAGTCCTGTTTTATCCAAAGTAAAGAGAATGGTGTTCAAGGCAAACGAATACATGGCAACGGCGTGCATCATGCTGCCAAGACGGGTAGTATTAAACCGGCCGAACAGAAGGCCCGGAAACCGCGATGGAACATCCGAGCCTCCGAGATGTCCAGGAACACCCTGAATCCCATTCGCGCCATCGTGGACTGCATGAAACTGACGCCAAACCCTGACAAACCAATGATCGCGCTGTCCATCGGTGAGACCATTGGTCAAAGGAATATACTGCATAATAAAACCACACCTGCCCATATTACCTCCTGGCCTGTGTCAAGCGCTTAACCCTTCATGTGGCGGTAAACGTTTTGCAGATTACTAACAGTTTCACAAGGAAACTATCAGTTTTCTCTCATTTCGATTACAAAATCTAAATTCTTTCATGTGATTATACATTGGCTAGTAGTAAATTTGTTTGAAAATTCTTATGGATTTGCAGGAGTTATTTTGAATTTCACATAATTTTACCTACATCTGATTTCATCTCATGTACGCACATTCTCTCCCTCTCTCTCTCTGACAGGAGACCCCACTGTGTTTGGGAACCTGCCCACTGACGAGAATGTCCTACAGGCCATGAAGAACGCCATTGACTCGCACAAGTACAATGGCTATGCTCCTTCAGTGGGTGAGAGAGCGGGAGGGAAAGTGGGATGAGGGGATGGAGGGATGAGGGAGAGCAGACAGAGGGCAGTAAGGTCTGATGAATTTATATGAAGCACAGGTTTGTCAGGCCTGCTAAAGTGTGACTGAATCCCCATTTTACGTGTCCTAGCTCTTCCTGTTCAGAGTGAGGTCTCTTCTGTGAGTGACTGACCTACCGTGTGACTGACCTATGGTGACTGGCAGTCTGTCCATGCTCTGTGGGCGTGTTGTTTGTCTATTGGTTTATGTGTTGCAGGCTTAGAAAATGAAACTCTCTCACTGTTTGGTCAGGCTACATGCAAAGCAGAGAGTCGGTGGCAAAGTTCTACAGCTGTCCTGAAGCTCCACTGGAAGGAAAGGTTAGTCACTTGTTGTCCTCAAATAGCCCTCATTCTCTTCAGCACACACACACAGACACACGCACGCACACACATACGCACGCACGCACACACACACACACACACGCACGTGTCCACACACATACACCTTTACAGAATAATGCCATAATTGTTGTGTATCTAGCTTCTGCATTAGTCCATATGGGATGTGGGAGGGATTTAAATGCCCATGGCCCATTTAAATGCCTGTGGCTTCCAAGATAATAATAATAATAATAATAATAATAATAATAATAATAATATTTTTATTATATTTATATTTATAATAATAATAATAATTATTATTATTATTATTATTATTATTATTGTTATTATTATAAATATAATAAAAATATAAATATAATAAAAATATAAATATAATATAAATATTATTGTTATTATTATTTAATGTATATATCACATACTTCTAATATAAATATACTTAAAACTAAGTGTTTCAGAAAGGGTAGGGTAAAATGGTAATACAGTATCCTTTCTTTTCCTTTTTACAAGCATATTTTTACCTGCTTTTTAACTGTTTATTGGCGGAGCCCTGGAATGCCCAGTCGTATGTGTAGGCTCACTAACACCGCATCACTCTCTGTTGATGCAGGAGTGTGCAGACTGGGATTTCCTCTGAGGTCATGCTATGAGCTGCTGCTTCTTTTTCACAGTGCTGGAATGCCACAGGCATATGGCAAGCCTCCAAATGACCTTGGACAATGGGTCACACTTAGGACAATGGGTCACGCTTGGGCTAACTGTGTTTTCATCACAGATATGTTGTGTATTAGTGCACTGTGGTGTGGCAGTTGGGGAACTATGCCAGGATCTCAGACCTTGCTGGCCAAATCCCAGTTGGGGTACTGCTGTTGTACCCTTGAGCAAAGATATTATTTGACCTGAATTGCTTCAGTAAACATCCGGCTCAAAATATGGTTTGTATGGAAAAACAATAACCTGGTTAAGCCACTCTGGATAACTGTTAACCACAGTTCTCTCTTTCTCTCACTCTGTTGTAGGATGTGATTTTGACCAGTGGCTGTAGCCAGGCCATAGATTTGGCCATCAGTGTGCTCTGTAACCCAGGACAGAACATTCTGGCACCCTGCCCTGGCTTCTCTCTCTACAAGACTCTGGCTGTGTCCTTGGGCATTCAGGTCAAACTCTACAACCTGCAGGTAACACAGATACAAACATGAACATACACAGACACATAGACATACGCATACACGCGTGCACACGCACACACACACTCACACACTCATTTACCGATTTACTGTCATTTTTATTCATTTTTTTTATGACAAGGCTGGATGGGCTAAATGGCATTTTTGTCAGTTCTCCTAGGTGCAACCTGTGGTATTAGTTCTTGCCTCAAACATATACATGTTTTATGGAGCTATAGAAAAGGAATAGTAAATTGTTGAATGATGTACTTTGACCAAACATTGCTAAACTAAGGAAATTCAAAATCTTATTACAAAAACACAGATGATAAATAAATAGGGATGTAATGAATCTGACTCTTCTAAATATCTAGTTTTTAAATCAAATGAGTTTCACATTGCCCTGTTATCATAAAAATAGTTGCTGGGTTATAATTATTCCAGGGACATTGGGGCAATGCAAATCTCCATGCAAATCTTTTTCTCTTGCAAAAGTAAATGATTCTAACTCAGTAAAAGTATGGCGAAATGGATTACTTCTGTAAGAGTGGAATGTCTTTTATGAGAATAAGATCATTGATAAGATTATGGTGTATGGTTAGACACTGTAGTTAGGTGTCAATGAGGCGTTTGCAAGAGGTCATTAAGAGGTCAGTGAGAAGTCGCTTCCTGTCTGACCTACTCTGCAGCCAGAGAAATGCTGGGAGATAGACCTACACCACCTGGAGTCTCTGATCGATGAGAAGACAACCTGTCTGATCGTCAACAACCCTTCCAACCCCTGTGGCTCTGTCTACAGCAAGGAGCACCTGCAGCAAATCCTTGCAGGTGAGTCCTCGTGCCTACCTGTCCACAGCCTGGCCCCTCCCCCTGACACACAGCCCAGCCCCTTCCCTTGACACTGTTTCTCTCTCCTCTCCCTTCAGTTGCCTCCAGGCACTGCATCCCCATCCTGGCTGATGAGATCTATGCGGATATGGTGAGTCTTGACGGAGAGAGTGAGTGGATGTGAGTACGGGAGCGTGTCAGAAAGCAAATGAGTGAGCGAGTGAGTGAGTGAGTTAGAAAGTGATTGAGGGATTTAGTGAGTGAGTGAGCCAGTTTGTGAGAACGTGAGCAATTGTTTGAAAGATGAAGTAAGGGAGTGAGTGAAGGAGTGAGCAAACAAGCAAATGAGTGAAGGAGGGATTGTACCTCTGGTGGAAGAACACAAATGGACACGTATGATACATGGGAGAACTGTATCATGTATTTACAGTTGATTAATTAGTGAATTATCATATGCTGGGAATTGGAAAAGTTTAGATTTCGGAAGATGTGGCTGCAGTGGGGAAGGGTAATTGAACAGTTTGTTATGGAATCTTGAGATCAAGTGTGGCAGATTAATTATGAGGCAGAAGAGAGGAAATGGGGTAAAAAGTGTACTAGGTCAGGGTAAATTATGGTGGAGTATTGTTGGGTTGGGGTGGGGTAATTTAGAGTTGAGATGGGGTAGTTTAGAGTTGAGGTGGAGGAGATTAGAAGATGGATAGAGCAGATTAGAGTTGGGGTGTTCAGTAGCTGGTTCC
>NC_049205.1:19782486-19947486 GCF_013347855.1 Anguilla anguilla | reverse complement strand
GAGTAAACACAAAACATTTTTCATGATTCATAAAAAAGCTACCAAACACCAATATCACCCACGTGAAAAAGATATGAAACTATTCAGTGTGACAAATATGCAGTAATAGAGGAAATCAGGAAGGGGGCAAATACATTTTCACGGCACTGTACTAAGACATGGAACACTATCACTTTTGCTCAGAACCATCCCCCCACTCACAGCCTTCAAATGATCATACAAGCACTTACCTGATTTAAAACCAGTCACGTTCTCAGTGATCCTTACTTGAAGCTATCCTTGCTTTCTTTTATATCTATAGATTTTCAGTTTTCTCTATTTTAATGTTGCTTTCTTTTTATTAAGCTGTTTCCTTTTATTTAACCCCCCCCTCCCCCCCCCCCAGGGAAGAAAACTGCACTGCAGAACAGTTTCTAAACTTGGGGTGGGCCCAGGATTATTTGTAATTAATGTATATTGTACAAACATCTTGTATACGTGTTAAGCTTTTCATTTTCCCCCCTGTATTAGTAAATAAATTGAAAACTGAAATTGTAATATGTTTTACCATTTCACAATAACCGCTGTTTTTCTGTTGAGTACCCCCATTTTCAGCTGTGGAACAGTAAGTTAACAGATGAAAAATAGGTGTTAACTATTGCTTTGGTGTTTCCTTTTACATTGATTATTCACACATAAAATAGCAGTGAGTGTCTAGTCTTAGTTTTAGCCTGTTTTCATCTGTGGAGATTGCATCTGGAGGCAGAGGCATACACCATCATGAAGACCAGAGAACTATGGGTGAAAAACAACTGACCTGTAAGCTCAGAGAACAGAATAATTCATTAAGAAAGATAGCACAGAAACTGGGTATATCAAATACAGCAGTTTGGAAAGTCTTGAAAAAGAAAGAAACCACTGGTGGACTATGAAATAAACACCGGCTACAGATTGGCTAAGAAAGGCTGTGAAGAAAAACTCTAGAACAACAGTCAGTGACATCACCAGCAGTCTCCAGGGAGCAAGGGTGAAAATATCACAAGCCATCATATGCAGAAGACTGCAGAATTATAGAGGCTACACTGCAAGATGCAAACCACTTAGCAGCAAGAATTGAAAGGCCAGATATTTATTGATGATGTAATGGAGGATGGCAGCAGTAGGATGAACCTGGAAGCGTACAGATTTTGTCTGGCTATATACAAAAAAATCCTCAAATCTCATTGGCCAGCACTTCATCCTGCAGCAAAACAACTACCCCAAACATACTGCCTATGCAATCAAAGTATTCATCAATGGGAAAAAGTGGAAAGTTTTGGACTGGCCAAGTTAGCTGATTTAAATCCAACAGAGCATGCATTTCACTCACTGATGATAAAACCCCCAAAACAAAAATGAGATTGAATGCGACATTTCCTATACTTAACATGAATTAATGCAATGTAAAATGTAATAAAAAGTTGTGTAAGTCACTCTGCTTAAGAGCCTCTGCAAATTGCTGGTAATGTAATGCAATTTCCAAAGAAGATACCAAATGATTGGTGATGTCAGTGGGTTGTAGACTTGATACAGTTATTGCATTTAAGGGCTATGCAAACAAATATTACACATTATTGCTTTGATTTACTTTTCATCCGTTAACTTACGTTTGCACAGCTGAAAATGGGGGGACTTAATGGATAACCCCAATTTCATAACAAATAACAAATTTCACTCTACGTTTCCCATGCTTTTGGAGGGCACCGTATATTACAACAATGCCATTCAATGAGTCATGTCCTCCTATTCCAAGTCAGCAAAAGCATTAAGATAAATGCCCGTCAGCTGTTTCAAATTTCTCTGGTTTGCTCTATAAATGTAAAGCTGCAAGAATCAGGGCATGGGTTATATCCATTGGAAGCATTTTATAAGCTAAAAGATACAATACAATAAAACTGCAGGTGTAAAAGATACAAGACAATAAAACTACAGGTGTATGCCTGAGAACTGAGTATGACAACCAAGAAAGCTTTTCTGAGGATGAAAAAAAGTCAATTGGAGCCATTGCAGAATGTTTGGTCTATTCTAAAGTCAACAGTACGGAATGTCCTAAAGAAGGAACTAACAACTAACGGACTTAGGAATTGCCAATGGCCAGGCCATCCATGAAAGATATCAGAAAATGATGACAGGATGATTGTAAGACCTGTGAAAAAAATCCTAAATTGGCAGCTTGAGTAATACATGGGGGGGGGGGGGGGGGGGGGGGGTAACGCAGGACACTGTGGAAGACTGAGTGAGGCTAATTACAGCAGCTATACTTCCTGATGTAAACTTCTCATCAGCACCAAGAACAGAAACGTATGATTGGAATTTGCAAAGAATATACTAAGATGGGCCTGATGAGTTTTGGAACCAATTCTTATGGACACATGAGACAAAGATAAACCTTTACTAGAGTAACGGGACGATGAAAGTGTGGAGAAGGAGGGACTGATGTGAACCCTCAGCATACTATTTCATCTGTCAAGCATGATAGATGCAATGTGATGGCTTGGGACTGCATGGCTGCATCTGGAACCTGTATTGATGGTGTAACAAGTGATGGCAGGAACAGAATGGGAGCTGAAGCCTACAGAGACTTATTGTCCACCAATAGCCTGAAAAACAGCACCAAGCTCATTGGATGGAACCTCACCATATAATAAGACAATGACCCAAAACAATCAACAAACATAACCCTGGAGAAAGGAAGAGTTTCATGAAGCTCAGTCAGTCCCCAGATTTAAACTCATTTGAACATGCCTTTCACTTGCTCAAAAGGAAACTGAAGTCCAAAACTCCAGCAAACATACAGCAAGTGAAAGAGATCATGGTAAAATCTTACCAGAATCAAATTCAAAGGATCAAATTATGAACCTAGTGATGTCCATGAGTCGCAGACTCAGTGCAGGCATCAAATGTTAGGGGTATGCAACACAATATTTACCCTGCAAGTCATTTGTCAAAAATTTCTTTTTCCAAGAAAAATGCTGACCTGAAATAGCAGGACTTGAATGGCATGGTTATAATATAGTTCATATAATATAATATATAATATGTCTGTTTAATTATTTTTTTTAAAACCACAATAAATAAATGTAGACATTTTGAATTTTGCCTCATAGTCATTGTTTGATTTGAAATGCAAATATGATTAGTACAGAGGAAAAACAACCAATTTTCCAAGATACATAAAAAGTTATTGATTTCAGCATTTAAAAAATACCAAGGAACAGAATGGCAGTTGAAGTGTACAGAGACATAATGTCCACCTGTAGTCTGAGAAATACCACCAAACTCTCAGAATGAATAATGTGTACATCATTTCACAACCAAAAATTTGAATAAATAATTAGCAAAACTAGGTATATGTATGTGGGTGTATGTACTATGTATGTGGATGTGTGTGCATATGCATGTGTTTTTGCATGGTGACAGGACTGTAATTACAGATATGATGAGGACACTGGAACTACAGCTGAATGAATACTTTGCTCTGACTGCATCTCTATATGTTTGCCGAAGTCTCAATACCAATAAACCAATTTAGCAATTTAGCCCGGAAAAAAACATTCGCTAAACAATAACATATATAATAAATGGTGTAACTAAGATGTACATTAGAATTTCACAAAAAGGCCAGTGTGTGTGTATATGTGCATACATGTGCATGTGCGTGTGTGTGTGTGTGTGTGTGTGTGTGTGTGTGTATGTGCTAACTTAAAAATGATGATTAATTTGTAATCTGAGTAGATTGATTGATCTGTGATACAATTGCAACCTAAGAATAGCATTTTACATTATAAAAAATGCTTTTTTTGCCATTCAACTGTCAGTTCTTTGGGTGAGCATGGTCATCTGGGGGCGTGGCTCTGGTCTGGTCATCTTGGGGTGTGACCTTGATCTGGTTGTTGGGGGGGAGGGGTTTCCCCAGATGGTGTCCCGTGGTAATGCCGTAAGGTTCCCCGCTGCGTTCCTCCTTCAGGTGAGGCCAGAGTCGATACCCCCCTGTGAAGCTCAGGTCAAACAACTCAGAGGGGGCGAAAGTGAGAGGCGCCTCCTCCCAGAGGCCCCCCAGCCTCGCCCGCCACCCCTCCAGCATGGCCTTCCGTACCTGGGGGGGGCAGAAGGTTGGTGCCCAGAAAATCTGAGGGGCCAAGACCTGGAACCCACAGAAGTGCAGCACACCATTCTACAGGGTGAGAGAGAGGGGGGAGAGGGGGAGAGGGGGAAGACAGAATAGGATGAATGGAGAGACTGATTGCGATCACTGACAGCAGGGGGTGGGAAGTGGGGTTTGGTGGGGTGGTAGATTGCCATCACAGAATGGGGCACCTGTGGCTATGGCCTGTAAGGTTACACTAAAAATATTTTCCAGGACAATTAATTGGTTTTCAGGACATTTACTGTAATGGCAATTTTCTCATTTTCCATGACTGGAAAAATGAATAAGAAAATTCCAGGTTTTCCAGATTTTCCAGAATGCGTGGGAACCTTGACTTGGAAAACCATGACCAGATCAATTTTAAAATGCACAAGAATTGATACCATGGAATGATAACTTGTTGACAAGATAACTGTTCATATAAAGCAAGTGAATGCAATGCATACTCCTGCATTGTAAGTCACTCTCGTTCAGAGTTTGTGCTAAATGAATATCATGCAAAGAATATAATACAGCTTTGGAGTCTAGCCATGTCACTCTACTTCCTTGTTGCACCTTCTCTTTCCTCTTATTAAAACCCACTACCAACCCTGCCCCCCCCCCCCTCCCCCGACTGACATGCTCACATTCCCTCCTCACCTGTAAGGGCCACAGTGTGACATTCATGTCCCCATTTATTCCATCTGGAAGGAACATTGACTCTGGTGCTCCTGTGCTGAATGACAGTATCGCTTTCTTATCCTAGAGAAACAACAACTTGTTAAATCACACCTACAAACACACACTGTACATGAAGACACACGTGCATACACAAACACAAGCTACATATACCCATACACACAAACACATACACCACACGCAGGCAAATGCACATTCTGAAATGCACCCACACGTAACCTTACGCACTAACACATGCAAGCCCACAGATGGACACAAGCCACACACACCCATACAGGCTATGATACGTACACACGCATACAGACTCACAGGTGCGTACACAAACACGTACACTTACGTGCATTAATACATACAGCCACACACACTCAAGCCATACATATTACACATACACATATACACAATGACCCATGCACACACTCACCAACACATACACTTATAGACCCAGAGCTCACACTACTAGCACATTAGAAGCCCCTGTCTTGACGGAGACACAACAGTCTTGCCTTAACTTCTGGGAACAGTACACAGTGAAGCATTGATAGGGTTTCCAAGAATTACAGAAGCCTTTCCTAAAACATTTTAACCCCCCCCTACTTAAAATCAAATATAGAATGACCAATCAACAAAAATTCAGGAGAGTGAAGACTGATACATTTTTTATGTATATACTATATATAGTGAAATATTACCATATCTTAATTTTTGATGATATATTTTGATTCTTGTTGGTATATTTTATTTCAATGCACAGTATTTTCAATAGGTTTTTGTAAGGCAAAAGACAGAGGGTGCAGCTGGATGAGCGGTCCAGTATGGTGCGTTCTTTCCCTGAACCACACAGAAATGCACTGTCAACCATCTGTATAAACCTCCCACGGTACTTTACTAAAAGCTGGGTAGTTTCCTCAGTGGCCAGGCCAAATTCCTAGTCTGGCAATCCCAGTTTCATAGTCTGAATTCTTACCTCCTCCTCATGGCGAAATAATCAAGATGGTTAAGGAAGTAAGTCTCACCCCCCCCCCCCCCACCCACCCCCTTCCACCACACAAACACACCACACATACGCACAGACAAACAGACACACAAAACTCTGGGGGCAATTGGGGCAATTTCAATGTTCTTAGCTGGAGTTTAAGCCTCAGGTTTAAAACTTAAACCTGAGGTTTTAACTGCAGCTAAGTGCACTGCAATTGGTCCACAAGGTTTTCTCCCTTGAAGCAACTGAAGTAATTCTAGTCAGGGCCAGGGTCAAAGATAGTCACCTTAAATATGCCATTGTTGTACATCTTCACCAAAGAAAAGGCAAAACCTTGAGTCAGCACTCTGTCCAGCCAGCCCTTCAGGATAGCGGGTACACTGAACCAATACATGGGGAACTAGACAGATGAGAGACACACAGACACATATGAGAGGGGGTACAAATTAGGCACACAGACAGAAGTTTGACAGATAAGATATCTCAGCTAGTAAGCATGCAATGGCCCAGTGGCAGATTAAAAACAGGCACTAGGGCACTCCACTAGTGGACTGCTAAGTGAAGGATCCTGCGGCCAGTGACCCACTGTATTGTCGATTTGCAAAATGCTGGCATGCTAACAGCTGTAGCTGACAGAGGTCCCAGTAGATTCTTGCTTGCTGGGATAGCTGACAGACAGCAAAAGCTTCTGGGCATGACCTCTGACCTGGAAAATGATGAGCTCGGCCTCCTCCACTTTGCGATGCTCCTCTTTGATGTCATCGCTCAGCCGCCCCTCCTCCCATGCCCACATGGATTCGTCACCATAGCAGAAGTGCTCTGGGTTCCTCAGCTGACCTGGGAGCAAAGACACAGTGCCAGCTGAGATACAAAGAGCCAAATAGGAGTAGAGGTCTCTGCAGCACGTGTAAACACAAGAGAGATCTACATGCATGTGCCTGTGAGAGAGAAAGAGGGGCCCATATACGTGTGTGTTTGTGTCAGAGATAAGTCTGCGTGAGCACGTAAGAATGAGTGTGTGTGTGAGAAAGAGAGAGAGAGAGAGGGAGAAGTGTGTGTGTGTGTGTGTGTGTGTGTGAGAGAGAGAAAGGGGAGAGGTGAGTGTGTGTGTGTGAGAGAGAGATAAAGGGGGAGAGGTGCGTGTGTGTGTGTAAGAGAGAGAGACAGAGAGAAAGAGAGGAAGAGGTATGCGTGTGTGTGTGTGAGAGAGAGAGATAGAGAGAGGAAGAGGTACATGAGAGAGAGGTGTATGTGTGAGAGAGAGAGAGAGAAGTGCATGCATGTGTGTGTGTGAGAGAGAGAGAGAGAGAGAGAGAGGTGTGTGTGCGTGCGGACAGTACCAGTGATGTCCCGCACGGTTGCAGAGGGACTGAAGTTCATGGCGTAGAGGTCAGAGATGACCACGCGGCAGCCCTGCTGCTCCAGCACCTCCACCGCCACATCCCGCGCCGCAGCATTGAAGGAGGCGGGGCTCTGGTGGGCGTACACAATCAGCACGTTCCTGCCTGCTACAAACACACCATACACACAAGCACACACACGTGCGTGTACACATACATTCATTCACACACACATCGATGCACACAGACAGGCAAAAGGAGAGCATCTCTGTGAACCAGATGTTGGCCTTTGCACTCTGCTTGGCGTCTGCTGGCAAGGTAAGCCCTTGGATCTAAACTGAATTTGATTCATTGACAGTAGGCGACATACATGTGGAATTTCCCACTCCCTGCTGGAAACTCAGACTGATTTATTCACTGCAAAACTCTTGTAGTAAATTGCTCATCAAAGAACCGATGCAGTTCTTCACTGTTTTTCTTTCTTGCTCTAGTCCAGAGGTGGGCAACGAAGGCTATCTATTTTTGGTTTTCAAGCCAACTTT
Source organism: Anguilla anguilla (assembly GCF_013347855.1). Classification (NCBI taxonomy): domain Eukaryota; kingdom Metazoa; phylum Chordata; class Actinopteri; order Anguilliformes; family Anguillidae; genus Anguilla; species Anguilla anguilla. The sequence goes on along the minus strand of NC_049205.1, from coordinate 19,939,785 downwards.
TGGCCTTAAATACTTAAAAACTAGCCCTAACATTTGTCTCGTTAAGTGCATGAACGACAGCCGAAGATGTTCTTATATGAAATGTTTTAGAGTGATCATCTAATTTACAAATGAACCAGTTTTGGTGTATGTAGTCAATTAGCTTATTTAGCCAGGATAACTGGTGGAAACAAAAATGAACACGCACACACACTGGCCATCTACAACCAGAATTCCCCACCCCTGCTCTAGTCTATACCTTTATTTTACTATAATACAAGAGAGTACGAGTTAAGTGGCAAGACAGTTATAAGAGTGCCAAATCACCAAAAGGCTTGGGTCCTAAAGGACGCTATACAACGGTCTCTGATTGTGACAAGAACAATTTCAGAAATGACAAGTATGTCACAAGATTGAAGCTTTCATTCAGCATGACCACTGGTGCACGAGGCTCTACAGACCACACACAACACCCAGAGCGATTTGCAGTTTCAGCTGTCACCTCGTAATTTGGGTCGCCTGTGGCCAAGGACACCACCATGGATTTTGGGCCCCATGAAAAAAGTCTTGCATTGGGCCCCACCACCCCATCCAAGCATAATTACTGTAACCATCTCCAGAATGATAATTAACTCATTCAAGACTTTAAATAACTGTACCTTTGCACACTTGCAGCTCTCTTGTAGTTAATTTTTTAATGGTCCCTGTTTATGGTTTTTTTTATGGTCAGAGCTAACTACCCCCCCCCCCCCCCCCCCCCCCCCCACGAGACGCACAACAAGCACCAAGCAAATAGTGTCACATGTAGGCAACAAAACAGCGAAGATACTGTACCATTCCCTTTCACCATTTCATGCGTAATATCTGCTACAGAAAACGGAGGGAGCCATTTTTGACAATTTTCAGTTTTTGCCAGAAGGTAGGCTATTACCCGGTAGTACACAAATAAAGGATGGATGACACCTTTAATGGGGAAAGAGGGTGCGCAACGGTGAATATTTGACACAATTTATTTTACTTCAAACATGTCTTCGTGTTCGTGTTCATGTCTTTTCTTCATCCACACCGCTGCAACAATTCGCCTACAGTTTTTGTTACTCCAGAACAAATTTAGCCTGCTTGTAAACACCATTTCAAATCTTACTAGATCGGAATATCAAACTAATGGCATTTATTATAATTAAATTAACTATAATTATTGCCATAATCATACTTACCCATGACTAGCTGTGGTGCTCCCGTCCGTAGCACACTCGTAAAGACCGTGCGTCTCGACTCTCTTCCACTGTTTCGTCTAACTCTTCTTATACTGACGTTCAGACAGGCTGCGTGCGAAACACAGCCATATCGGATGCGATTTCCTTATCAAAAGGAGAGCGTTACGGAACACATGATCAGTTTTCACTTACAGAGACAAAGCCTTAAAAAAACGTGGGTCTTGAACCGGTCTATCCAGACAGGAGGGCTGTAAGCCATCACTCGAGAGGCGTGTCACAGTAGCCTGCAAGGGAACCGAAGCCTTGTTCCAGAACCGGTTGATTCACGGTGGTCTGATCTGCCCCCTCTTTTATAGGTTGATTTATACACCAGGTCATGCTTTGGCCAAGAACAGGGTCTTCGTAGGCACGACAGTATGTCTTTATTTTCTCACCACAGTCATTGCTTCGATGTGTTTTAATGATGGTCACTTTTTGGTTTAAATATTTACTTTTGCCTTTAATACATAACTTTGGGATACTAAATGAGACGATTAGATCAATCACCTTAAACATTCTAAGTATAGAGGAAATGCATTTTGTGCACCTTGCGATTATTTCGATGCCAAATCACTTTAGTATCATGACTGCCATTCAAAATCAGTATAGATTGTTTGATAAATTCTTTGATCAAATTGATTCTACCAGTGGAAGAAACAAAGAAAAAGACAGAAGACAAAGAAAGATGGGCCTGTACAGTCATAATAGTAGTGTTTTCTTTTGTAACAGAAATATACTGTATTTTCATACAGTGAACATATGTTGTTCATTGAAGTAGCCCTCTACTACAAGGGGATATTCCTGACTTGATTTTCTACCTACAAAATTGCAGACAATTGCTTTACTGGTTTACAGTAGAATATACATAGCTTTTCATTAACAACAGGAATGTTGGCACTGACCTCAACTCACTGATTTTATATTTTGCTGTCAAATAAGTTGGCTATCTGTTTTGTGCATGCAAAAACATTTTAACAAATCTTTTAACCTCTTCTTCACAGACAAATATTTAATATGAATTTTAAAAAAAATGAATCTATCATTTGAATAATAAAGTAACTTTTCATGTTTCACGTGTTGACTAGTTAGAACTACAGCAACCTTATTCATTTTTTCACTTAGCATTTTTCACTTTGCATTATCTTCCTCATCAACATCATCAGCCCTGATCATAAAATGGCCCTGCTTGGAGCCTCCCTCTACTATGTATCCGTGACATTGGCTCTGGCATTTTTCTCATCAGACTGAGCACGTGCCGACTGGTGAAAGAATGCAGCTCGCCTGAGAGGATCCTGAATGTCAAGCTTGTGAGGAATGTTACTAGTGCACTCCTGTCACGGGCCATGACAGGTAACTGTGCTGCCATTGGTGTGGTATGGGACAGGTCATCACAAGGGAGGCAGTTTAGATGGGTGGTTCCACAGCAGCAGAAGTATAGGGACATGCTCCTGATTGACCACCTTCTTTGAATCCTGTGAAGATAGTTCACGCGAGGGGTCTGCCAGGTTGTTACTCGGCACTTAACTGATTAAATAAAGCAATTAAATCCAATTTGACCCAACTCATCTGGTTTCCAGGGAAAATAAACCTGCTGCTTTCCAGGACCAGGGTTACAGAATTCTAGTTAACTGTTAACAGAACCTCAAGTTTAAACCTTTAGACCACAGAACTGAATTACAACTGGAACCGCTAATCCTCATTCCGCAGCTTTGGATTGCTGTTCTAGTTGTAATGCAGTTCTGTTGTCTTCAGATTTAAACCTGAGATTTAGACTTCAGCTAAGTAGACTGCAATTGAGCCTGCATGTTTGGTTTGCGTGTATGTGCAGTGGTGTGTGGGTATTACTGATTTATTTCAGCTGCATGGATATATTCTGGTGACTACAGTCAAACACTGGAATGCATGGTGAATGTGACTTCCAAGAGTGATGCAGGCTGGTATTTTTGGAATAAAGACAAAACAATTTTTGAATACTTGAAGCCGTTATCTGTGTTATTTTTGTATGTTTAGAAGTGCAGGTGAATTGTCAACACAAACTGGTAAGAAAAATGTTTGTTATGCTTGTTATGTGAAGAAGCCAGACCCACTACCAAGAAAACAGCATATCCAAGTGGCTACATGGTCTGGTACCTACAAATTTAGATGTATGCAGTTTGCAAGGCCACTATGACTCATACAACACCAAAATACAGTATGAGCACGCATGTCATATTAAAGGTAACAAAAGGCTTTCATTTTGGTCGTGCCTTTTATTTCCAATGCAGTTAATCCACACAGTAACGTGTGATAATGTGGTCAGCATATTGCACTTGATAGAAAGTATGTGAACCCCTGACATCCAACATTTCATCCAAAATATGAGCATTAATATGGAGTTGGTCCACCCTTTGCTGCTATAACAACCGCAACTCTTCTGGGAAGACTTTATACACTGCAGCAGGGATTTGCTTCCATTCAGCCAAAATAGCATTAGTGAAGACCATTTCCAATTGATCCAAAAGGTGTTGGATGGGATTGATGTCAGGGCTCTGTGCAGGCCAGCCAAATTTTTCAATGTTCTTGACAAAACCATTTCTATATGGAACTTGATATGTGCCCTTGGGGCATTGTCATGCTAAAACAGGAAAGGGCCTTCCCCAGGGCCTTGGAGAAGCACATCATTTTATAGAATGTGATTGTATGCTGTAGCATTAAGATTCGCTGTAACTAAGGGGCCTAGTCCAAACCATGAAAAACAGCCCCAGACCAAGACCAAGATACGTTTAGTCATATAGTGTTGGTCTGTAATATTGCACTTGTTAAGTAACTGATTTTACTTTTTATTTTATAATAAATTTCTTTTAATCAAATGATATCACTCTTTCAAATTGTTGATTCAAGCAATTTGCTTAATAATGAAGCTAGTGCAAAAATAATAAAGTCTACAGTCAGTTCAGAAGTCCACATGAATGTTTCACTGTACAAAATATTACAGGCAGATATGATTGAAAAATGATGTTGCCTGTATTTACATGTCAAGGTTACACAGGAAGCAGAATAATGGTGACCAGACATAGTTTCAAAGGTCACTGAAATCAGACCTCGCCTTCAGTGTATGTGTAAATATGCAAAGGTTGCTGCACAGGCACACATGCGCACACACACGCACACACACACACACACACACACACACACACACACACACATATATATATACACACAGTAAAACCCCTATCTCAGATTGCAAGAGTTCAATGATTAACCACAGAAAGAGAAAGAGAGGAGAGGGGACAGAGAATGGAAAGACAGGGGAAGGAAAATTAGACCACGCTACACATCGGCCTGTTTTGATGCCATTGAACACATAACATGGGGGACTACACTGCTGAACGCACCATCTTTCTAAATGATGGGACTCGCATGCCCCTACTGGGCCTGGGAACGTGGAAGGTAGGCCTTGCTGTCTGCTCCTTTCCCCTCTCTTCCCAGGGGGAAATTCCAGCTAGGTTCTAGCCTGGTTTTAAGCTGGTCCAGCTGGTTTGGAGATGGTCAAGCTGGCGTCAAAAGGGTTGAGATAGCAACCATGTTGGCAAGACCATGTCCCGCTAGTGGGCCAGCTTACTCCCTACTCCATCTCTTGCACCCTGTCTTTTCTTGAACAACACACAGCAGTTATATCATTTGAGGAACATCAAGAGGTGTAGTGATGGGTTTTTTAAGCACACCAAGATTGTATTGCACGACACTGATTGTATTGAATTTATTTGCATTTGTAGTAGAGTCCTGTCAACATATGCATACAAAATACAAGTATTTAGTTTCAACTGCCAAAGCTGAACAGTATTTGTTGGTAGGAAACATCCTTGGGGTTGCCAAAGCCATGCTTGATAGCACGTGACACACTACAGAACAGGGCTGCCCAACCTTGTTCCTGGAGATCTGTTGGTGTTCATTTCAAACATAATTTGGCACACCTGATTATACTAATTAGCGGCTCAACAAGATCTAAAGCTGTTGAACGGGGTGTGCTTTGTTAGGGTTGGAGTGAAAACCAACAGGGTGGTACATCTCCAGGAACGTGGGTGGGGAGCCTTGCTGTAAACGTTGGGCAAAAGGAAGATCTTCAGTGAGCTGAATAGGTCATTGATATTGCATTTTTTATGTTCTCGTGTCCTTTTCCTGTAAATTATATAACTCAGTTTTCCTCAGCCTTCAGATTAATTATGATCTATATCTTTTATTGTCATGTACTTTATTCACTGAAATGCCCTTTGCAGTCCACCGCACTTGAATATTATTGAACAACGTGGGGAGATGTACACATGCGGTGAATGCAAGGAGACCTAAGAATATGTCTGATTTATAAGAAATCTGTAAAGAAGAGTGGGAAAACATTCCTAAAGCAAGAATGAAAAGACTCTTAGCTACAGAAAACAGGTGAAAAATGTTATATCTGTCAAAGAAGTACTGCTAAGAACTAACTGACAGGTTGCAAAAAGGAATAAATACATAGTAATTATACCTTAAAATGTAGAGGTCTGGTCAGTTTATGTTCACTTAAGAGATTCATTGTAACATGCACTTTGACCAGGAGTGCCCAAAATTTTACAAGGCTGGGCACTTTTACAGCCATACAATTGTGAATATGTATCGGCTGGTGATTATTGCTGCAGTTTGTTGAGCACGCTGGTGATTATTGCTGCTGTGTGTTGAGCACGCTGGTGATTATTGCTGCTGTGTGTTGAGCACGCTGGTGATTATTGCTGCTGTGTGTTGAGCACGCTGGTGATTATTGCTGCTGTGTGTTGAGCACGCTGGTGATTATTGCTGCAGTTTGTTGAGCACGCTGGTGATTATTGCTGCTGTGTGTTGAGCACGCTGGTGATTATTGCTGCTGTGTGTTGAGCACGCTGGTGATTATTGCTGCTGTGTGTTGAGCATGCTGGTGATTGTTGCTGCTCTGTGTTGAACAGACTGGTGATCATTTTGATTGTTGATGTAGGCCAGCACTGAGGTGGCACAGCAGGCAATTGAGGCTGCCATTGCTGCAGGATACCGACACATCGATACAGCATATAGCTACCGTAATGAGGTGGAACTGGGCCGGGCCATCCATGCCAAGATCAAGCAGGGCATCATCAGCCGGAAGGACATGTTCATCGTCAGCAAGGTGAGAACCAGTGTATCAATCAACCAGACAGTCAGGCATTTATTGTTACAGCAACCATACCACTTTGTGTCTGTCTCATGTCAAACCACTGAAGCTAAGCAGCCGTACCACCCTGTACTCTTCTCATGTGAAACCATGAAACTAAGCAGCCATACCACCCCATTCCCTTCTCAGGTCAAACTGCTAAAGTTAAGCAGCCATACCCTCAAATCCATTTAAGACGCTAACTGACTGTGAGTGACACCTTAAACCCTTTAAAAGTCCTAATCAGTAAAGATTCCACTGCACTTCTTGAAAGAGTAGGGTTCTTAACCCTGGTAAATATTCAATACATACATTACATTACAACATACAGTACATTACATATTCCCATATATTCCCTGTCTTTAAATTGCTTATCCTTATTCTGAGCATCTATACTCAAATACACTCAACAAGTATGTGAAGGGCCTCCAAATATCCTAAAATTTCTCCAAATATCTCTCACTATATATGTCAATATAAAGTGTCATTTTAGTAATACAGAAACTTGCTTTGGGACTTTTTCCAGCATTTTTCCAGAACAATGCTATGGACCTCTTGGTCATGCTTGTAATATACTCATGTTGATACAGTTAGTGGCTGTTTCTTGCCATTTATTACCAGAATATCTGTTTCCTGGTTACATTGCATGTCACTTAGGTTTCTTGTCACAATGTACCGTTGTGTGCCAGTGCACATTATTGATGTATGTGTTGTATAGTTTGTTGTAAGATACATATTTCATGTATTTCATGGTATTTTATATCAGCAACAACGTTGATTTATTCAACAAAATTGCCCCATGTGGCATAAAAAAATGTTTATTAAACTGAATTTCCCAGACTATGGGGGACCAAATTTAATACATAATCACCTAATCACACACGATCCTTGTTTAATCAGGTTTTAAAGCCAGTTGAGCAAATACAATTATTTTACTTTGGCACAGTAAATTAGCAGGTTCCAGAACAGTGCAAATAGAGCATTAGTGGGTTTCACCATTTCTGGTTCATACAGTAGGTGGCAAATTTACCCGTTTACAGTATGGGTCTTTGAAATCCTGAAAAGGATCTATTATGGAACATATATTATGGAGCAATATATTATGGAACACATTACCAATAGTCATTGTGATTATTGGTAATGTGTTCCATAATATATTGCCAATGCGTAAAACCCTCCTACTTGGGTGATGCACAGCTGACAATGTTGAAAATTGATTGTTGATGGACAGATGAGATGACCAATGAGAACTCTTCTACTATGTGCACAGTTGTGGTGTACACACCATGCCACCTCAGATGTGCAGCTGTGTCTTAGCCAGTCCCTGAGAGACCTGCAGCTGGAGTACCTAGACCTGTACCTAATACACTTTCCTGTGGCCCTAAAGGTAACACGAATATTCACTCTCACAGGCAACGCACACACAAATACTCTCACTGGCATGCACACACACACACACACACAAATACTCTCACAGGGATGCACACAAACATACACACACACACACACACACAAAACCCTTGCAGGCATACACACACACACAAATACTCTCACAGGAATGCACACACATACACACACACACACACACACACATGCACGTACTCAAAAGCATGCACACACACACAAATACTCTGAGGCATGCACACACACAAAATACTCTCACAAGCATGCACACACACATACACACATGCACATAATCACAAGCATGCACACACACACACAAATACCCTCACAGGGATGCATGTATACACATGTACACACATACACACAGTCTCCAACATATTACATATCTGCATACACACAAGCACATACATGCACTGGTTTTCTTTCACCAATATTTGGATGCACATACACATTTCTGTTGTCACTTCTGCTGAAGGTCTGCTTGTTTGTACTTCTCTTCCAGAGAGTAGGGGATGAGCTCTTTCCCATGAAAGATGGTAAACTTCTCACCACAGATATTGACTACGTGGATGTATGGAGGGTAACAATGATCATATTCCTCTGTGTAGGAGGGATGCTGGGGAGGGAGGAGTCATTCTTGACAGAGGGAGGGGCTAGGTACTTAATGTTGAGTAATTCATTGAAGAGGCAATAAAAATAAGAATCGCTCAACAAGATTCGCTCAACAACCTTCATGGTTTGTCCAGTTGGCTTAGCTGGTATGCTAAACTGATAATGAGTTTCATATGGTGTAGTGTTATGTAACAGTTATGTGTAGCAGGTGTACTATTGTGTTGCACCGGAAGTGCTGTGTGGTGTATGTATTAATATTACAGTTGACTGAGGTTCTGCAGTGCTGTGTGTAAAAGTTTTGTCTTTTCTCATAGAAAATGGAGGCTCTGCAGGCCTCCGGCCAAGTGAAGAGTATTGGAGTCTCAAATTTTAATATTGTTCAGCTTGAGAGGCTGCTGTCTGAAGCCAAGGTTCCTCCAGCTGTCAACCAGGTACAGCTAGTCCACAAGGCCTAACGCCTCCTCACCTCTTACTCTGTACCCTATACCCTCCTCACCTCTTATACTGTACCCTATACCCTCCTCACTCTTATACTGTACCCTATACCCTTCTCACCTCTTACTCTGTACCCACAACCACTACACAGCTGGCTTGTGTGGTGAATTACACATCAGGATATCTGCTGAAACCAACTGCTCCACTCTCTGTGTAATCCCTGCTGCTTCGCAGGTGGAGCTGCACCCCTACCTGGTCCAGTCCGATCTGATTCAGTTCTGTAAGGATCGGAACATCGCCCTTACCGCCTACAGCCCTTTTGGGTCCCCCGGAAGACCCCCAGAGCAGTGAGCATTGCATCCAGAACCTACACTCCACAACACTAATCTATACCCCAGTTTCACATATTTTCACCCAAACACCTTGAACTCCAATACTATAACCCTTCAACAGAACACTTCTAATTTACAATCCACACCACTAATATATCTCCCATCACCATAACCCGCACTATTAATTTTGCCCTCAACACCATGAATTTACACCCCTACACCTACATCACATATCTTCACCCTAAAACCTTAAACTTACACAAGAAAACCCTGAACCCCACACCTATACCCCAAACAAACGTTCTGTATCTCATACACACATTTCACATGGCACCTGTACCTGTACCTGTATTAAATAGCTACACCCATGACACTCATGAGCCATTTTATCAACCCATAGGATGCATCATCTCAATAAAAAAACGAATTCCACCAAGAACGCCTGAAATAACAATGTCCTCCTCCCCAGCCACCATGGGGACACCGACCCTGAGAAGATTCTGGAAGATCCTCTGGTCCAGAGTCTTGCCAAAAAGTACAAACGGAGCCCTGCACAGGTGAGTTGCATACACATACACACACACACATGCACACAGACACACTTAACGATAAAATGAGTTTTTGTGTACCTCAAGTGTGCTGGTCTTTGGTGTGCATTCCAGATAGGTGAATGTATGTATTTCAGGTGCTGCTACGATATCATGTACAGCAGGGCATAGCAGTGATCCCCAGAAGCATCAAACCCAACCACATCCTGGAGAACACAAAGGTGAATCTTCCTTTACATACCTGCCCAACCAACACTCCAGCTGTGTAGCTGTAGTCTTTCCAACACTCCCAGACAGCAGTCTCTCAGATGATTTGGTAAGCGTTATACTACGATATGCGCAAAGCTGAAGAAAAAGGCTGGCAGGCAGGTGAATGAGTCATGTTTTTTGGCAGATTTTTGACTTCTCTCTGCACGAGGAGGACTTCAGAGCACTTCAGGGCCTGGATCGTGGATGGAAAGCCTGCACCCTTGACGCGTAAGATTGGGTTATACACACACACACCCTTCTGTTTTCTCTCTCTTGCTCACGCACGCATGCACGCATACATACACACTACTTTTTCCACTCATACACAGACCGCTGTTATTTGGTGCCTTTTGTACTGAATTTGCTGTCTGCCCACAGGCTGAAATCTCACCCCTACTACCCCTTCTGAAACAGCCCCAGGGGTAAAGAAGCAGGGCAGGAAGGGAGCGGCGCACCTGGACATGCACGCAATCTGAAAAGTCATCATCATATTTCTGTTTAATTTAGTTCAATCATCTGCATTTCCCTGTATAGGGACCATGACACATTTTAATAAAACAGAGCTCCAGCCATCTGTGCTCATCCTCACTCTCTGTCTGACACAGACACACACACACACACATGCATGCGCACACACAACAGCACCAATCTGTAGCCAATTTTACTCTCACACATGCATACACTTTGCAGGCATCTGCATCTTGCCTCCAACACACACACACACACACACACATAATACATCATCTGTATCCTGTCTGAAAACACACTTGACAGCCAGATGCAGGCACGAACACACACATGTATAATACATAGACACACACACTTGCATGGTCTTGATTGCACTCCTCTGGCTAGCTTCAAACTTCACAGCACTTCACATGAGCTTTATTAGTAACACTGAGCAGACCTGTACTGAGCAGACCTGTAATGAGCACTGCAGCCTGCAGCTGTCCGTCACAGAGGAGGAGGGAGGGTCTGCCACACTGCCCCACCCCCAGCAGACTCAGTCCCTTAGGCTGAAGCCACACATCCACCAATGAGAAGCGACTTTGTAATCGCCTCCCCTCATTTCAAGAGAGCCCATTCGTCATGTCCGCAAGGCATGCTGGGATAACCAGAAGTGCGAGGCAAGCCGGAAGAGCGACCGAAAGGACAAGGAACGTATTGCGATGACCAATCAGACAAAAGATCCGACGTGTAAACTGTCTCTGATTTAAAATTTGATTTTCCCCATTCCAAATGGTTCTATTAAGAAGGGCTCATTAATTATTGCCTTGTGGGGCTTTTCAACATATAAGATCGATGTACGTTTAATTAACACTGTTTTATAAATAGGAAACATGCCCACAAGCGGCCAAGTGTGGGAGGCGAATATGATGCCAGGCAATCTCGTTGGAGGACGTGTGGCTCTATCCTAACGATGCTTATGTGATGCTAATGGCCCCTCCTCTTGGAAGCGGGCTGCTCAGTCTTGCCCTTATGCCCCGCCCCCTTCCTGTCCGGGCCGCACGAACGGGGCCTGACGGCGCACACGCAGGCCGACGCCCCTGCCACGCGTTTGGGCAGGTCCACCCCCCTGGCCCACTGGCCCTTCTCCGGGTCGAACACCTGCGTGCAGCGAGAGAAGGCCATGCCCTCCCAGCTGTACCCGCCCAGGACGTAGATTTTCCCCGCCCACGCGGCCACGCCCGCTTCGCTGTTGGGCTGCAGCAGCGGGGCGAGGCGGGTCCACTGCTCGGCCCGGGGGTCGAAGGCCTCCACGGCCAGGACGTCGAATCGCTCGGCGGTCCCCTCTCGGTCGTCGCTGCCGCCCACGGCGTAGATTAGCTCCCGCAGGGAGGCCATGCAGTGCCACCCCCGGGCCACGCCCATCGGCCGGCGCTCCGCCCAGGCGTCGTCGCGCGGGTCGTAGCTCAGGACGTCCCGCCGGTACGGACCGATCTGGTAATCGTGGCCTCCGGAGATGTAGGCCAGTCCTCTGTGCACCGTCCCAGCGTGGCCATAGGTAAACCTACAGAGAAAGGAGAGACAGAATTAACACTTTGAAGAGCAGGTTTTTTGGATTTTATTTCAAAATTCTAATTCAGTGTTCTAGAACTCCAGAATTTTTTCAATTACCAGTAAGGATTGTTGCATCAGCATTAGAACGTTCAGTTAAAAACATTCTAATCACGCATTTGTGAGCTTACACCGTAAAGGGTTAAGAATTCAACGCACCTTCATTATTATTAATTTGTTTCTCTTTTATATATTTGGCACCCAACGTAGTTCTGCGCATGTCCAATTCCCACCGTAATTTGGACCGGCTAATTGTCTGCAACCACAGACCCGTTCATGCCCAACCCCACTGCCGATTCGGGAGAGTGTAGACATCTGTGGTTCTCAAATGCACCTTTATTGGCCCATTACAGAAAACCATACAAATAGAGGGGGAAAAGAAACCTTTCACACTACCTCAGGGTGAATGTGCCACCGCTCCCATCACAAACCAACCAAAAAGCAAGAAAAAATATCTAAAAGGACAAGTTTTATTTATTAATCCTCCTTGTCAACTGCACACAGGACATTTTTGAGACATAAAAAGAGAGACAGGGATACAGCAGACAGTGAATAGCAGACTGCTCAAAGTTTCAAATTATTATTGCTTTTTATATATTGTTTTTATGAAATAATCAACAGATTTTTCCTTAAGGGTGATACTTTGCTGCAAGTCAAAACTGCCCCTGGCCCTGGCAATTGGGGGAGCCGTTGATAAATTCTCACCTGGGCAGTCCTGAGACGTAGTGCCAGCAGTCCTCCAGGGGGCAGTATACCTCCACAGATGACAGAGCCCCATTATCGTTACGTCCCCCCACAGCGATCAGACAGTCCCCCATCGCCCCCAGATAGAAATCCACACGCCTCTGGTTCATCGACGCTCCCTGGTGAGAGGACATTATAAAGACTGTCACCACAACAATAATTTACAGCTAAAAGTCAAACCAAAAACCCCTACCCAGACACAGGGCTGGGGGGGTTCATGTACTCAGAAGCACCTAATTGTACTTCAGTATCGGAACTATCCAAATCAGGAACTACCAGGAACCTCAATGGTTCCCCAAATGAGTCACTGCTGGGCATATAGCCCAGAGCAGGGACTAAGTTCAGGTGCTAGGCATGATGTGGTTCTGTTGCACTGTTGGTAACAGAAACAGAACCTGGGATCTAGAGTTCCAAGTTAGAGAATACAGGGATGAAAGCATTCTGAAGGATTTCCAAGATTCAGAGCTCGCCGGCTCTCACCAGTGATGGTTGATGAGTGACTGAACCAAATAAAGCAACAGCTTGATTTTCATGATTAACAACTTGCCGGGCCATAAAGAGTTATTTCATAATTACTTGGTGTGTGAAACTCCAGTGAACGCTGCCCACCATCAAAAAAGAAGAGAAAGAATGATTGTCCACAATGACATGGTACCGTGAGAACTGAAGCCTACACAACTCTTTCATATCTGAGGAAGCAATGGTATAGTACTCCATTAGTGTGAGACAGAACACACACCTGAGCATACCTGAGTTACAGAGAACACCAATACACCTGCGAGACAGGTAAAAATGTACCTCTAAAAGACAGATAGCACCAAGACACCCGAGAGAAAAGTCACATAATACACCTAGGCAACAGAACACCTAAGGGACATATAACACCAACAGATCTGAGCAACAGCTAAAAGTATATCTGAGAGACAAACAGCACCAAGACATCTGACAGAGAAGTAAAACAGTACACCTGAGAAACAAGTAACAGTACACCTAAGAAAATTACAACACCTACAGTTCTGAGTGACAGGTAAAAGTATACCTCAGGGACAGACAGCAAGACGCCTGACAGAAAAGTAAAATGGTACACCTGAGACAGGTAACAGTACACCTGATAGGATTATAACACCAACAAACCTAAATGACAGGTAAAAGTATATCTGAGAGATGGACAGCAAGACACCTGACAGAGAAGTAAAACAGTACCCCTGAGAGACAGATAACACTGTAAACCTGAGACAGGTAACAGCACAGCTGAGAGACAGATAACACAGTAAACCTGAGACAGGTAACAGCACAGCTGAGAGACAGATAACATAGTAAACCTGACATAGGTAACAGCACACCTGATAAACAGATAACATAGTAAACCTGAGACAGGTAACAGGTAAAAGAATGGAGGGCGGTTAGTTCACCTTGACCCACTGGTTGCTGCGGGGATCGTAGCGGTACAGCAGGTTGCTGGCGGCGTCACCGCCGTTGTCACGAGACGAGCTCCCGCCGGCGGTGAAGAGGAACTCGCCCATCACGGCCACGCAGTGGTGGCTCCGGCAGGCGGGCAGCTGGGTCTCCGTCCCCCAGCCCGCCTCCTCGCCGCCCGCCCCCTCCAGCCGCCGCACCTCGGAGCTGAGCTCCTCCCCGCGCTCCGAGACCTCGCCCCCGACCAGCAGGAGGCACTCCACCCCGCCGCGCAGGGCCGTCCGCGCGGTCTGGAGCAGGGGCTGGGCGCTAAGCTGGTCGTGGTAGCCCAGTGCCTCCTCCACCAGCGCCAGCGCTTCCCTGCCCGCCTCCGGGGGCAGCAGCGAGCGCACGGCCGGAAGCACGCGGCCCCGCAGCTCGGCCGCCGGGATCAGGGGCAGGTGGACGTGGCCCAGGAGCTGGCGGGCGTGGGCGGGCCGGTCGGGCGCCTGGCTCAGCCACTGCAGAGCGGCCTGCAGCAGGGCCTGTTCGCTCTCGTGCTCCACCCGGCCGCTCCCCAGGTAGGCGGCCATCTTGGACAGGCGCACGTCACGCAGGAAGCCGGGGGTGAAGGACAGGGTGGCGAAGCGCTCCAGGACGAAGCGGTCGATGAAGGCGTCCAGCCGCTCCAGGCTGTAGAGCAGGGCCAGCTCCTGCAGGTACAGGTAGTTCTCCTCGCTCACCTCCCGCTCCAGGTACTGGCAGCAGAAGTCCACCACCCGCCACACCTGCAGCAGGTGCGCCGTCTCCAGCACGTAGTCTATGTTGCCGCCGTCCAGCGGCAGCTCGCCGCTGTACAGGAAGTCCACCACCGCCTTCAGGCCTACGTAGGAGGCGCCCACCAGCTCCACCTCGGCCTGCCGCTCCTCGCGCATGCCCAGGGTGAACATGGCCTGGAAGTAGGGGCTGGACAGCGCCAACAGGGCGCGGTGGGCAGGGACCCGCTGCTCATCCGCCAGCAGCACCACGTCGCACAGCTGGCCCCGCTGACGCTGATCGTTCAGGCCTTGCAGCACCCAACTGGCCTGCTCCTCCCAGCGGTACACCTGAGATACAGGTAACACAGGACACCTAAGAGACAGGTAACTCAGTTCACCTGAGATACAGGAAACTCAGTATTCCTCAAATTACCTCAGAGACAGAGAACTCAGTACACCTAATAGATGGTAACTCAGTACACCTGATATACAGGTAACCCAGTACACCTGAAATATAGATAACACAATTCACATGTGGGACAGGCAACACTACACATAAGAGACGGTAACTCAGTATACCTGATAGACAGGTAATTCAGTACACATGAGAGACCATGTAACAGTGCAACAAACAGGCAACACTATACCTGAGAGATAGCTAACAGAGCAAAACTCAGACATGGGGTAACTCAGTACACCTGATAGACAGGTAACTCAGTACACTTGAAATACAGATCACCAGGTAACACTACACCTGACAGGTAACTCAGTACACCAAAGAGACAGGTAACTCTGAGAGTCCACCTCTACAATATGACCAGACACAAGCCCTGGCCCACTCCTTTATCCTCTTCATACAGGCGATCAGGGTGTGTTTTCTGGAGTTAACTGTAGCAAAGTCTCACCAGCTAAGCATAATGCCCATCAATCAAGTTGATTTCAAATATTGGTTGGAGAACCGTAGTTTAGTTCATTTCAGCAGTGTCGTATGGGGTGCCATATGTCCATTAGGGCCCAATTTCACGGGCCCTAACAGACAATGCCCCAAAAAATATTGTGTATTTACAGTAATTCTGCAGGCGTGGGGTGGCGAGCCCCAATGAGAGATCTTTTTATGGGACCCAGAATTCCTGACAGCACCCCTGGTTAGTTTAGATATAAAGTGATTCTATTGATATTGAGAGCACACATGCCCAAGGTCTAATGCACTGTGCATCAGATCAGTTATGGACTAGATATGGTCAAAACCTATTGTCTACTTGTCATTCCACTGTGTTGTTTCTGTCTTTGTACTGTTTATTGAACAGAAACGCAACAAAAACAGTGTGGAGAACAATTATCATCCACAATTACATCAAATGTCCAAGAGCACCCTGTGGATTTCAGCGCACCGTCTGTATGAATTGGGCTTTAATGAGAGCTAAGTGCTGACAGAGGGGTGATCGATACCAATCAGTGCTGGTCAATGATGCACTGCTCTAGGTGCCCCGGACACTGACCTTCGATGACTCACTTATCCGCTGTGGGCGTGACACACGAACTTGCCTCCCGCCATCCATCCTGGCTCTCTTTTTAACAAGATCTGTCATAGGAGAGCACACACACACACACACAGCATGACTCAGGCCTGTGAGACTGTGCCATAAGATGTAGAGCCCGTTGGCACAGAGAAGATAAAAAGGAAGGCATCCAGGCACTTCCTATTTCCTTTCATGGTAGCTGTTTTTGCTTTTCGCAAATACACATTATCATATATTGAGCGGAGTATTCTTTCAGGCCTGGCTGCCGACACAAAAGCGTGAAGAGCCAGCCATGTTACAGGTCCACAGTTTTAATTTTGATAACGTTTACTAACAGCATATAGCCTATCTAGTTGCTAGTATGCATTACCAGTCTGTAAACGATCTTATTTTTGCACCGGAATACTTCGTGAATAACGCCTTTAAGTTACTTACAGCGACATGATAACTTTCCCTAATGATACCCCTCCCCATAACTTCTCGATTATTAGTGTTTTCCCCTTAAGACACGCATTCCATCCGGACGCGTGACGCTCATGTTGGCCAGGGGGTGCAAGGACATGACACTCGCCCCTGGCGCAGAGGAGCTAACTCAATGCGCACACAAACACTGCATTTCGGTACAAAACAGTAATATGAGCATGACCGCCTAATATAATAATTGGCACCTCCGGTACAGCCTATCCATAAAGCGCTTTGAGAGTTGTGCATATTTTTATCGATTGTTATTTAAGCTATAGCAACAGCGTAAAACGTTTTTCTGCCCACCACGGTAAAATAACTGATCACATATTTACCACAGCATCCTAGGTTGTAAAAATATTACATTGTTTCGGTCTCAAACAATATCGGGGCATTCGCCCAACCGTGTTCCGCAGCCATGATATCATCCAGGATTCAGGAAGTGTCCTACTGATTGACAAAAAGGTTCTACCAATCAGAACGCTGTAACCTCGTCAGAGGCTGGGCAATTGCTTATACATTTTCTTGGTTTTTGTCCGTTGTTTACATTAGTAAAAATGTTCTCCTTATAAATTAAACTGCTCAAAACGGATATAATTTCATCACCTCGAAACTGAGGTAGTCAAAACCCCCGATCTACATGCTTCCATACGGACGACTCTGACCCAGAAATTAAATTGACATGTATTTATTCCCATGTAAATACAGCTTCCATGATGGTATTATATGAGTAGTAACAATGCTGTTAGATTATGCATACTTTACATTCAAAGGTAGCCTACCTGTATGTCTTAGCACTGTTTACCCTGACCATCAGCGGAAATCACCAGCCTGGTATCATCAGCATGGAAGTACCAAAGTGCCAACGCAGTCAGACCATACATAGATCAACCTATTAACATGTTCCAATGCTATTTCCAGACTCAAGCACACATACTGAAGTAGACACACAAGCGCAAACATATTGTACATTCACATTCACATGGCAGCATTCTCAATTTCTCATTTCTCTCTCTCACACACACACACACACACACACCATTCAGTGTCACAGCTTCCCTGCCAGACCATGGGCTATTGCTGTATAGCTGACTGAGATACTGACCCCCACCCCCCACCTAACACCCACACACATCAAGATTTGGGTCAATTGTATTTTTTCAATTCACTCAATTCACTAATTGAAATAAATTGAATAGTTTACAATGGCATTAATTTCTTGGAATTGAATTGAATTGATCCCTCCCTTGATCAACCCACGTTAAGATGTTTTGGGACGTCTTTACCAACTGCAAACTGGTAGGAGTGTTTCTCATCCATTCTTCCTGACAAAGTAGCTCAGGTTATTTCAAGTTGCTTGGAAATTGCTTGTTGACTGATATTTTCAAGTTGCTGTGGTGTAGCTTTGGCCATGTTCCTTGTTTTCCTGCTGAAAGGTGAATTCACTGTCCCCAGCATTGTGTCTTTAGTGGATTAGTAAAGTGTTGTATTTTCCTCATCCCTGCAAATGAAAGGCTTCTCCACAGTATGATACTGCCACCACAATGATTCACTGTAGAAATTCTGTTAAGTGGGACATAATGCACTGTTAGTTTTGTGCCAGACAAAACGCTTTGTCCTT
The DNA here is from genome assembly GCF_013347855.1 of Anguilla anguilla. NCBI lineage: Eukaryota > Metazoa > Chordata > Actinopteri > Anguilliformes > Anguillidae > Anguilla > Anguilla anguilla. Next base: position 19,921,239 of record NC_049205.1, on the reverse strand, counting down.
TCTGACCACACAACCTTTTCCCCACATTTTAGCCACATTTTTTAAAATGGAATTATTTAAAGTACTGGCTGCTTTCAAGAGAACAACCTTGTGTAGTTATCTTGGTATTGTTGATGGATGCATTTTTTCTCCATCCTCAGCTATTCATATCTTTTAAAGTAATTGTTGGCTTTATAGTGTCCCAGGCCAATTTTCTTCTTGCTTGAGTTTTGATGGACAGCTTTTTCTAGACAGGGTCTCACTGGGATATCCAAGCATTTTGGTGTTTCTGTTTCTTTTCTTAATCTGTGCTGTGGTATCTTCCTCTCTGACTTTCTGAGAAAGCTCCTTGTTCTTCGTTTTTGTGTCTTTCCTTCAAATCATTATATTGTTCATCATGGTCATATTTTGCAACTGTATTGTATATCTGCCAGTGCACAGGTTGCATACTTATATAATTACTGTACCTCAGTTTATATGTCCTACTAAATACCTATGTACTTTTAAAATATGTTTTTGTTTGCAAATATGTGGAGTAAATTTTTGCTCCGGAAGTTAATGTGCTCTAAATGAAAAAGTACTTCAATATAAATATTATGTAAATGGTATCCCAGAACATAAGCATGGAATTTTCGTAGGTGTAGGATCCACCAGGTCTTTTAGACTAATAATCCTGCAGTGCATGCTGGATTTTGGTGTGTTTTAGAGCATAGGTGAGTCATGTAAATCGTTAATTGCTTAAAAGTCTACACACATTGTTTCCGAGAACCAAATTGGCTGCAAGAACTAAAAGAAGTTGATGAATAGACATATTATCATCACTGTGGTGTATTGTACCTTTTCGCATTTAAGATGAACGTTTTGCCTTTACCTCCGAGCATCTGGGGGTATTAGTCGAGACAATTAGTCATTTTTGTTAAGATTTTTGTTACAAATCAGATTGCGTATTATTCAAAAGCATGCGCATTACCGGTAGGTGGCAGGCGAACCCAGACAAACATCAACAATAGAAGAGGGCGGATTTAATTTGCCTTTATCCCCTGGTTTACCATTAGGAGGATGATTCTGCGTCTCTTGGGGCTCTGTTTCTTTCGTTACGGCAACCTGACTCATGAACACCACCAACGCCCAGAAAGCCGACTATAGGAAATGAGCAGAGCCTTGCGAATATCCGCCTTTTGAGATTACTGAGGAAAGATTACCGAGGAAAGCTCAGCACTGCAATAGCGCAGTCTTCCTAGCTCCACACGGTTCCAGAGTACAGAGGTTGTAATATTGTTGCTCAATTCTCCCTATCTTTCCGGGATTTGGCGTCGTTCTCTTTCTTGCGCCAGTCTGCTGATTTTACTTCACCCATTATTCTCCCGTCTAACGTTCAGACTATTTCCTCTGTGCAGTAAGCCTCTACTGGAAAATGGCAACGCAAATCGATAAAGATGCTTGCAGGGAAGCCTACAACCTCGTAAGAGACGATAACACAGACATAAATTGGTGAGTTTCAGTGTTTATTTGGCTGTCGCGTAAATTGTAGTGGAGTGTTTAGTATCATTCCACTAATTACGCGGTGTTTTATCATGTTAATTGTGTCGATGGCAATTTAGCGCTGGGGGGACGCATCTGATGGCTGTTGCCTGCTCATTCATTCATTGCTCGTCGCTCGCTGGGTCTTGAATGAAGGCTCGTCATTTTCTGTTGAATGTCGTGGCGTATCAGGCAATTTGGACAATTTAGCACACTGAGTCAAATCTAAGGTATTTGTTATTTTGGTGGATTTGTGGACGAGTTGTAGCCTATTCGTGAGATGTTCTCTGTGCTGCGGCTCTGTCCTTTGCCAATACTGTCGGCCGCAGGGTCGAACTCCGGACCTGCCTAATTGCTCGTTCAAGCGAAATGTGACACGCAGGCAGCAGTTCTGTATTTATTGACTATTCATTTGTTTGTGTCAGTATTTACAAATCATGCTCTTGTACTTTTTTTAAAGGGCTTCCTTTAAGTACGAAGGTTCCATGATTGTACCTGGAGGTCAGGGGACCGATTACGAAGAATTCAAGCAGCAGTGTACAGGTAAGACTGTTGGCTCTAATAATACGTGACATCTGAAATTTACTAATTATTTTTTTGACCTTCCTGTTGAGAAAGTTGCACGTAGTCCACGATTTATTTTGTCTGGCCCTTGTAGGTTTAGCCTAAGTGTTCAAATTGATTATGAGAATAGACTCTACCAACGAGAATGATAGAAACGTAACTTCGCTGGCATGACATAAATTGTAATGTTATCTATTGGGATACAGTAAGAAAGAACAAAGCGATTAGACTTGAATTCGAGCATTTATTTTTTTGTGAAGTTCCGGATGTGTGGCGTGCTGTAGGGTGATAAACCGCTAACAACATTTTCTGCCACTTGACTAGTAATCTGTCGGATATTATTGCAACCGCAGCATTTGTCAGGACCGTGTGCAGTGCGAATGATCTGCTTCTTGAATTATTGCCCGGAACTGTTTAAACTAGAGGAAATATGATCAGGCTATTGCACACGAATCATGAGAAAAGTATTTTGAAGGCAGCGTGTAAGTTTATATCAGTGGTAGTCATACAGGTCTACATGATTGTTATCTTTATTTTTGGCTACTGTTCGAATGGACAGCCTTTTACCAGTCCATTTTTTTTGAAGCCCTTGATTTGAGTCTGGCGCCATGTTTTACCTTTACCTCACTCTCGATAGTTACAGCTGCGTGGCTGTAATCTGTCCCAGGTTTCCAGAAGTTTTTGGGGAGGGGTGTGGTAGGAGGAAAGGAAACTCACATTCCACATAAGACATTTATTATGATACACATTCAGTCTTAAGTCTTGCTCTTGGATGCGGTTTAGCCAAGGGTTGTAGTTTGTTTCTGCACATGTTCTACATTATTGTCACAAAAGAACACCATCAGAAGCCTAACCGCGGAAATATGCTGAGTTCGCTCGGTCAGCCGAGATGAGGTCAGCACAACAGGGCTCTCTACTGTGGCCATCCCTTTTAAACAGAAAGTGGTGACGAGGCTTGGTTCTGAATGCTCCTAGTAGATCAGGGTTCTGTAACCCTGATCCCAGAGAGCCATTGGCTCTGCATGTTTTTGTTACTCAACACTTACCCAGGATCAGGGCTTGTAGATCCTTGTTGTAGAATCTGACCTGATCTGGTCATACCCGTTTTAATGTTACCAGAAGGAAGTTGGATCAGTGCCCAGCTTATGTCACCACATAAGGGCACCCGTTGTCCCTCTGCATAATAGAGGAGGGAGCAGAAGCCCCAGTAATGTCCTTATGCAGGCAGCATGCTTTAACTTTAAACTGCTTTATGCCGTAGAAATGGGGATATTTCTGACTGTCAGAACTACTCGGGCCTTGAAGCACCATTTTCACATTCTTCTCCACAAAGCAGCAGACTGCAGAGCTGCTTTCTGTTTTGAGGCGCAGGCTGAGAATCCACATCTTCAGACAGTCTCTGACCTCCTGGAGATTTAACCACTCCTGGTCACAGAGTGGTTTCTGCAATTGCAGTTACTGTCACAGCACATTCTTTCTTTTTTAAAGCCTCCCTTATTATTAATGCCAAGACCATCATGTGCTTTTTGTTCTGCTCTCAGAACCTTATTTATTTAATTTGGGTTGTGGCTGAGCCTAATCAGCTTTGCACCAAATATCTACGGTGTTACCACAAGTTCTGCTCCCTTTTTATTTGCATTTTCTTCCCCAGTATGCCGTTGGTGTGATAGTCTTAGGTGCCGCTTTGGGTAGTCTGCCTGCCAAAACAAATAGATGTAAATATAATGTAAGTCAGTACATGGAGTCACCTTTGTTCGAAAGCCAAAGGATTAAAAGTCAGGGCTGCCCTCACAGTGGATGCACAGTAACATGTCCAGTGTTAATTCAACACTTAATACATAACGTTTGGTTCGACATTCCAGAGTAGAATTAACACTGTTAGAGTTGAATTAACTTTGGACCTTTTACTGTGTAGTTTTTTTTTCATGACACTGGAGTGGCAGTTTCAGCTGGAAATGAACAGCAGACTGAGGCTGATTGTGACGTGGAGGAGGAGACAGAGTAGAAAAGGGGCAGTTGTGTGAGATGGGCTTTTTTCCTGTTTGAGTTGTTCAACAGGTGGTACATCTAAAGTAAATTGCACAGGCAATTTTAGGGGCTGACAGGGGCAAGTAAAACTAGTCCAGTATATTCAGATAGGATTAAAAATGTTGAAAGACGCTTGTTATAAATAATGGAATTCCATTCCACGATGGACTTTAGAACGGATATCAGATCATGGGGTCCAGTGTGTTATATTTTCAGTGACTGCATTCAAGTGATTCTTGTTCATGAAGAAATTAAGCATGCATCCCCCCCCCCCCCCCCAAGAGTGTTATGGTATTAGTGTTTGCATGGTTTAATTCACTGATAGATCTTATTGTTTGATAAATTCTCTGGGTTTGAAGGGGAGCTGGTTTACCTAAGGACAGACTTTACTTTACAACAGGCCATTCAAAGTCTTGGAGGGCTGCACTGACTGCAGGTTTTATGTGATTTCTTTTAAATCAGTTGCTAATTTAAGTCTTGGAAAATAAGGAGTGTGGACTCATCAGCCAATCCATGACTTAAATGAAGCACGTAAGTGTTGAAAACACACTGAAAAAAGCAGGGACTGCTGGACCTTCCAGGACTTGAGTTTAAGATCTCTGCCTTGAGAGAGACGTTTATATCAGACTGATGACTACGGTCATGCTCCGGAGGGAATGGGAGGGTATATGTGGGTGGACTAAGTGGACGGTCTGGTAGGACTTCTTTCAGTGTAGTCTTTGTGTGTGCATGTGTAAAATGTGCACTCTTCTCTGGTAGTGTGTGTGTTTGTCTGTCTCTGTCTGGAGTGTGTACTGCTTGTGTATGCATCTCAGATGGAGTACAGTATGTGTGTTTCTTATGCATCTGTGCATCGCCAATAAAGTGTGTGTATGTGTGTCAAAGAGTGTGTGAGAGGGAGGCAGAAAGAGAGTGCCATTCTGCAGGCTGACACTAATTTCAGCTCTTTTGAATAGGAGCATTGACCTGAATACCTCCCTCTTTACCCTTTTCCTCCCTCTGCCCCTCTATTTTTCCCCCTTTTGGGATCACAGCCAACAGCATGGCACTTTCAACAGCTCCCACTGCCTACCTCAGCTTCACAGAAACTTTCGCTAGCCCCATATTAAGAATTTACGCCCTGCCCGGGCGTAAATTCTGCCCTCAAAATTTGACTGACAAGTCATGCGAAGGGATTATGAAATCAGACTTGTTTCTTGTTGACTTGGTGGGTTGTCCATCACACAGACAGGAATTAGCTTTGGAGAGCTCTGAAACAGAAACCTGCTTTTCCGTGGAACTCGTTCATTCCTAAAGCAGTGAGGTAAAATTAGGGTTAGGGATGACCGGTGACTGACAGCTTTCATGTGCTCCCTCACCAGATGACGGGCGTCTGTTTGGGTTCGTACGCATCACGACGGGCGATGCCATGAGCAAGCGGGCCAAGTTCACCCTCATCACCTGGATCGGAGAGAACGTGAGCGGCTTGCAGCGTGCCAAGATCAGCACCGACAAGACGCTGGTGAAGGACATTGTACAGGCAAGTTATACGTGCGCACGGCTGCACAAACACAGTCACGCGCGAACACGCAACCACTCACATGCACACATTCTCACTCACAAACATGCAGTCACATACACAGTCTCTCACTCTTTCTGACTCTGAATAGCTGTGTCACAGGAATTATCTCAGACACTTCAGGCACAATAGAGCTCTGTTTGGTGCTCTCATTCCCCACTACTCCTCCCTCTCTTTCTATTTCTCTTTTAACTTTTTTATTCTCTCTGTTTTCATTTGATTCTCCAACTGGTAGACTGCTAGACTGAAGACGCTCTGACACACTCTCTCCCTCTTTCTAAAACATGCTCACGTACACATGCATAGAAACACAAACATGGTCTCCCACATACACACTTTTTCTCTGTCTCTCACACAAACACTCTCACATACACACACATACACGCACACACACGCAGAGTTTTATTTTCATCTATGCTCTGTGTTTTCTTACAGAACTTTGCGAAGGAGTTCATGATCAGCGATGCGCGTGAGCTGGAGGAGGACTACATCCGTGAAGAGCTGAAGAAGGCGGGCGGGGCCAACTATGATGCCCAGACAGAGTAGAAGAGGGGGAGGGGCATCTACCTGGGGAAAGGCAGGGCTGACAGCAGGGTGGGGGGGGGCTGACCACATCCAGGCCCGATTTTAATTTTGTCATGGAAAATTATGATAATGACCATTTTTTTGGTGCCCGAAAACAATAACAAGATGAACATTATCTCAATATTGACAAATGAGACAGAACTGTCCTAAAAAAAAATGTCTGCTAACGAAAATGTATTTTGTAAGGATTTACATTACTGATTGTACTTATTTAACTGGGGACATAAGGCATCAATAATAGCCCTCCGCTTTGAGTAGTCAATTGCTCTGTGTTGAGCTTTGCACCAAGAAAGGCTCATCATTATGGATTACAAATGTTATGAAATAACAATTATGCCATAATTACATCACATGGCCTTGTTATCAGTATCATAATTTTTATTGACAAAATTAATACTAGCCTGGACTAGGGAGAGGGGGTTGGGGGCACAAATTACCTCTGTCACACATACAACTAACAACCCTGGCTTTCTAGCCTGTCGGAAATATATTGCACACTTTGTCCTGGATCTGGGTGTGTGTTTCTGCACTATGACCATAACGGGATTATGGATGGGATTCAGTTTGTGTTCTTATGAATGGACACTGTCTGCCTTGTCCTAATTCTTACTTTTATTTTTTTTGTGGTTGTAGTGCACAAACCAGACCCATGATTTTGTGTAGCCATTACCTGTCAGTTTTCATACTCTGGAGCTGGTAGTGCCACACCCCTCAGCTCCCCTTTGTTTACAAATGATGGATGAGTGAGGTTTCATGAAACCAAAAATGGGCGGAGCTACAATATGCTTTTGGGTGGTTTAAAGTAGGGATTGACAGCTCCTTATAGTTGCATCCATTATTGGATTCATGAAACTTCACTCACCCATCATTGGTGTTTACTGCCTTAATCTCCCACAGAAAGGTTGGAGTTGCCATGGGAGGTCCATGTGCAGAAGCTGCACTGTGATTGGCTGTGGCTGTCTTCCATACAGTTGTCTGCATTCAGACGGTTTCCATGGTGTCGACAGCCAACAAAGCATTTTTCCTTCTTGTTTACATGGGTGTGGGGGGGGGGGGTGTGGCCTTTGCCGTGTCAATCAGCACAATCCAGGGCCAGCATTAGCTGTCTCTAGTGTAGCCTTTTGTCTTTATTTTGGAAGAGAACCCAAAAGGAATGTATGTACGTCCCTGGTTTACAATGTTTTGGAAAAAAAAAGGTCATGGGAAGCGACCATTCATTTCACGTAAATCATTTCAGAATAAACTTAAGAAAAAAAAACAGTCTGGCACTTTTGTGTATTTATTTGCATGTGTGCTTAGATGAAAATATCTTACAAGATGCTTCCTTTGCGGTGACTGAGACTTTGAGAACACAGTAAAGAAAATACTGTCCATAAATGCCCAGTGTGGATGTCTTGATGCCAGAAATACACATTTTTGTCTAAACAAAAACAGACAAAACCATAAGCAGCGTGCCCAGCAGCACAATTACAGTATCTGTGTGTGTGTTTGTCAGGTATGAAAGACTTCTGCTGCCGATCACACTGGCTCACCAATTAAAAAAATTCACAACCCACCCGTTAAGCAATTTTAACTTCAGTTGGCTGCTTGGCTTGTCAATCATGTGACTAGTCTGAAACTGCTTGCCAATGACCTTATAATTGGTGCTGAAGAGCTCTGAAACACGGAAATCCTCTTCAGCCCTTTTCGCATCTTTTTAAAGATTGTGTGGTATCCCTGGTGGAATGGACCAGCCCGCTTTCGAACACACAATGCATGAGGCCTAAAAGGGGGTCCATGTTGTTATGGTCACCACTGCTTTTAAACTAACAGCCAATTTACAGATCCCTGGCCTACTGAATTTGGTACAAAAACAATAACAAAACCCACCCCTTGAAACACAAACACTCTGTCCTCATAAATATTCCTTACCCGGGTAACTTCAAAAAACACAAAACCAAAGAATGAGGAAAGTACGCATTCAGAGCTTTTAAGTTGTTTAGCTCATTTAGTGAACAGGCTAAGACTGAAGTTTCATCTTCCTCAAAAAGAGTTAAACATTATCCTCATTCCTCTCTTCTTACCATGTTTATTTCACACATGTGAACTCGGCTACCTAACGTATGCCATATATATATATATATCTACACCCTGCTTTCATCAGCAAGCTCCCTCACAGAGATGAAAGAAAGAGGAAAGGAAAGAGTGCCAGACGGGAGAAACAGATTGCGATGTGAATAGGACTTATAAGTCAGGTTGGACAGAATGTGAACAATCTGTCAAGTGCAAATTTGGGAGGGGAAAGGCAGGTGACATACAGGGGTCTTCTCAGGTCGTCTTCTCATATGCCTGAAGATTTGGGCAGAGATTTGAAAGTTCGCTGAGAGTGCTAGATAACACAGTTCACGATGAGGAAGTTGCACTCTCTGTTTTTTGCACAGATGAAAAATAAAGAAGTGATACCAATTGTGCAGACTACTGAAAATAAACTCTCTCTGAATCTATCTATACTGCTCAGCTCAGTTTGAGCTTTCTGCCCTCCCTTCTGTCTATCTCTCTTTTCTCTTCCTGCTCCTGCTCACACTTGTCTTTAGTGATGAATTTGCAGAAGGGCCCTCTATGTAGAGCCACAAGTCCAGTAAGCTAATTATACGCTTGTTGTTTGCATGTTCTACTGTATGTGAATAATGTTTTAAAGGAATTTCAGAAAGAAATTGCTTTTTATTATATTGTGCAAGTGAGAATAAATCCCCAGCAGAAAGGTACATTCTTGTCAGTTTGTTTTGTGTGGAAATGGCACAAAGAATAGATAGTTTTATTAATGATGTTATTTGATCATGACAATTTGTCATTATGTTCTCATTCTGTCCAGCAAATAACACAGATGACTCTGTGGCCATGGCCCATGGTGTATGTGAGTGTGTGTGTGTGTGTGTGTGTGTGAAATTTTCATGCACAGCAATTTCCCTGACTTTTTCTTCCTGTCTGCCACAGTCAGCATAAATAACAATTCTTTCTTACCCTTTACTCTTCCTCTCTCTCTCACGCACACCCGCAAAAACTACAACTTAAATCATATAGCAGTGAAGGAGGTGGTAGGCATATGAGACCAGAATGATACATAATGTCAGGAACAGGCCATTCATACCTTTCCAGCCTGTCATTAACCCCTAAATACGTTTATGTTATGTTGTGTACGTGGTATGTGTGTGTGTGTGTGTGTGTGTGTTAGAGAGAGAGAGAGAGAAAGAGAGAGAGAGAGATAGATAGATAGATAGATAGATAATGAGAATGAGACACAAGGAGTACAAATGGAATGACATGTCAGTCCTAGCCTATAAAACAGAAACAGGAAGTGCCCTGAGCTGGTAGCTTAGGCACTGACAGGAAGTGGTAGAGGAAGTGGTCCTTGCTGTTCTGTAGCCAGGGGTGTTTCTGAATGTCTGTGTAACAGATGTATGATCTTTGCCATGCAGATTATTGGTTGCGAGGTTGCAGCTGCTGAGGGCGTGTGTCTGAGTAGTCTTTAGTTTTTCTGTGGTAGACACAGTGGGAGAAGCACAATACGCATCTTCAAAGCAAGGTGTGCCCAATGGTTTGTAAATAAAGGACGTGATTATACTACACATTTCTGCGAGGCGTATAATTACATGACATGTGTGTTTTCTCTGGATCTGTAATTATACAAGTGTGACTAAGTTGTGTGCATGCATGAGCCAGTGTCTGTTTTCACTTCCTCATGAACACCGAATGAAGAAAACATCACTTCCTGTACAGCAAGATAGTTTGAGTCTTTTGCCTTATAGGGCAGTGTGGATGGAAAGGGAAGCTCATGCCCCAGCATGCAGGCAGACAAACCCACAGAGACACGTAGATTCCCATCAGCTCAGCAATGCTGTCTCAAGGGAGTCTTTCACAATTCACCTTGAAATGAGAGAGAGAGAGAGATTGAGAGAGAGAGAGAGAGAGAGAGAGAGAGAGAGAGAGAGTACATTTTCATTTGTGAAGAAGGACAATATGTAATGTAATGAGGAAAGTGAGGTGCATGGTGAAGGTGGCACTGAACATCATTAGAGAGATTATTACCAAAAAAAGGCATATTTCCCTTCTGCACCACATGACAGGTGAGAGGTCATCAAAGCTAGTCTGCAGAAAAGCTGTGAGTTGTGGGCCCATATTCATCAAGAATCTCACATCATGAGTGCTAATCTAGGATCAGGTTTCCTCTGTCCACATGCTAACATTATCTGTCGTGAGTAAAAAGGCCAACTGATCCAAGATCCCCTCTGGGATGCCCCCTGGTCTCTGACCCGATGGCAGTCAGACCAGTTTTACCTTTATCCCTTACTGCAGTGTAGGACTCTGACAGGGCAACAATAAAGAGCAAGCTTGAGGAAGGTCATCATTGAGTCTCTGTGCTCCACCCTCAAGACAACAAAATCTGTTATTTTCAGCATCATTGTTGTTCATGATGCTAGGTTTGCCCCCTTAACTCTCTCTCAAAACTAGTAACATAGTTCACAATTGTAGTGGGGCTATGCCTCATAGTAAAGGACCTGGGCTTGTAGCTCAGAAATAGCAGGTTTAAATTCCAACTGGGGCACTGCCTTAGTTCCGTTACACGAGGTACTTGGTAGCCTGAATTGTTTCAGTAAAATATATTGATTCAATGTTAAAATGTGAGTTCGGGATTGTTACATTTAAATTCAGTCAACCCAGGAAGTGAATTGAAATTCAATTTATTACTTGAAAAATAACTATTATGTTATATGAGCATTTTTTTAATTGGCGCAACATCATTTAAATTAATTTTCTGAGTTGACTGAGTTAATTGAAACTTGAATTGACTAATGATTGACTGATAATTAATTAAGAGCATCTACACCTATGTAGAAAATTTCATTTCATCCACAACCGAAGGTACACTGAAGAAGGCTTACGGCAAAACGTTTAAGTGCTTAAATGAATAAATTAATTAATCAATAAATTCGCACATAATAAACGAATCTGTCAGGCCAGAAGAGCATAGTGTGTTTCTGTATCTCTTGATCTGGGACTCGCTATTTTTATTTATGTTATTTTTGAATAAGACAATGGACGTTCAAACAACAGGAGAGAAAGCAGAAATACCGTCACACCTCTCTCTCAAATGACAGAAGTAGTCAGTTCTTACTGCGCTCCCACTCATATCACACCCAGATCACGCACACGGTTTATCTCATGCCCTTAAAAGGCTCTTTTTTACGCCTGCTGTTGCAGGGAATGCCCGCAAGGGGTATTTTTTGTCGTATCTTAAAGTGTCGTTTCGCGCCATCTCCTGGCAAGTTAAGAGACTAAGCAAATTAGCATAGGGCGCACCAATTATTGAATGTTTCTTAACTCCGCTTCGGAGATGTGCTTTGCTGATAAACGAATTTAGATTTGGACTAAACAGGGTTGGGAAACATCGTCACCTTTCTGTCAGTGTATTCACTTTTCCCGACCAATTAGGCTAATGTACGTTGGTTTAAACAGAAAATCGTCCACTCATAGATTGGACCATTGATCCTGGGGACACGAGTGTATGCTGGTTTTCGTTCCAACTACAACTGCAATCTCAAAATTTTAACAGGATGTTAATTTTTCATAATTGTGAATAATAAATAGCTATGCATGTCGTATGTATGTAAATTAACATTTTGCTAAAATTCTGGGCTTGCAATCATGATTGGAACGAAAACACCAGCATACACAGGGGTCGCCAGGATTTGAACATCGCTAGACTAGACTATAATAAAACATAGGGACTCAAGAACAGCAGCCATTGTCACGGCCATTTATGAGCTCATCAAGAAATTTACCCGGGCTAAAATGATAAATTACGAAAACTGGGCTACGTAAACAAGGAACCAGATAAGCACGCAGTTCCTCTTGCCCAAGCCAGTGAATTCCGTTCATTTTCTGCAAAATTACAGCCCATTTCGTTCCTGTCCACGTGTTTCGATTTAAAACAAGTCTTCGAAAAGACGTTGCAGTGGCTTCCAAGCGAAATGAAATTAATATAGTAACAATGACGATAATAGACACTTGAAATTTCCGTAGACGCACAAAGTTGACAGAAGGTGACTTTCTCCTCTTTGTTTCCATCTTACCCCAATGCAAATATTGTCATCACGCACGCTCTCGCTCTCTCATGCAGTCTTCCATGTCTGGTTGTTGTAGCCGGTTCTTCCAGTGATCACCAGGAGGCGGTAGAACCACATTCATATTTTCCAGGAAGTAACATAAATTCTGTGATCAGCCAAGTGTGATTACGTCTTACATGCACAAAAGAACATCACTAAAACGTTTTCCCAGGGTTGGATCAGATCTTTGCATAATGTGACCAGAAGTGGAATCTCATGACCAAGTCAAGATTGTGCTTTCACTGAGAACATGTCCCAGCAGGAGTTTTTTATTGCTTATACAGAAACACACGCGCACACACACAAACACACACAGCTGGAGCAATTTTACGTCATGCACTGTTAATAGCATTATTTCACAGTAAGGCTGTCACTGAGAAAATGTTATTCTTCAGTGAGTACGGCCAGGCTGACCACAAAGGATATGGCAGGGTGATGTGTAATCAGTCCCTCCTCTGACTGGGGCTCGCCATTGCTTTGCACAAGAGTGAATGAGACAAAAGCAAGTGTTTTATCCTCAACTGTAAACTTTCCATTAATCCAGCAGAACTGGCGATAGCCTGCCTGCTCCAGCGCAGCTTTCAAGTACATTACAGGCATTTGGCTGTACTATCGATAAAGTATATTTTACCCTAATAGAGCACTTTCCTGTTGAATGGATATAAGTATCTCAACAAAACATGTTTTCCAAAAATGCCAAGTGACTCATGCATTCAAAGCACTGTCTATAAGTCATTAATTAAAACTTGCAACATTTAGGCTTGCCCTTAAAAATATTGATATAAAAATGAGGCCAAGTTACAACAAAAAGTATTGGCTAGTTCGCACAAATTAGACAAGCCCTATTTGAAAGTAATGTGACCCAATGTTTCCTAAATTATTTAATGTAACTTGGACCTGTGTTTTTTCATCCTACCATCTGAAGGGAATGTGGTCATTCAAAGTTTATGTCACGTGAAAGTATGAAATTCCCATAATTTATGGCGAAAATAACATTGCATGAACAGTACAGATACAGTGCTTTGTATGTGTGAGTAACTTCACATTTTTGTACGTTGAAAACATGTTTTTGTTAAGAAATCTTTTTTTGTACCGTGTTTATTATGAGTAACAGATAATAATACTAATGCATATAAATGTCTGAACCATAAGATAATCAAATCTAGAGAGACATGTATACACAAACATGCATGCAAACATACATACATTATAGCTCAACAAAACACATAGGAGTGGATTCACTAATTTTTCCTTTACCATGAATCACGGGATTGTCATATTTTTTAATGGATTATGGTAAGTGTTTTTAATGGGTTATTGTATACATGATAGACCTACTAATTGTTTGTAGGTTCATAGGTGATCCATAGGCCTAGCCCACATTAATATTTCAAGGTAGCTACAATAGGCTAATTAAAAAGTAGTGAACAGTAGAAACGCCACAGTGGTCAATTTGACCGTTGTCACTTCAAGAAAATCAATAAATCATGAAATTCATATGGCTCTGCCTTTGTGACTCTACCTAAACAAATGCATTGAACATTCTGATATAATTTAAAAATATGTATTACTTAAGGAAATAGTCATAAACACTTACTTAAGTGGCTATAAATTGTCAAATTGACCATAATCTAGGCTATCTTGGCTGTAGACTTTTTTTGATCGCTGTATGTAATGTTGTCTCTAAAGGACTCCAATAGTACCCAGCTGCAGGCCCACAGAAAATGCCTGTGGCTCGGTGAAGCCAGCAATAGTTGTCTGAGTTTTTATGGCCTACCTTTTAGCCATGTAGATGTTTAAGTCATGAATAAGGCTGGGCGGCAAAACCCAGTAGCACTATTACACCGGTTCCTATACGACCAGTAGGCTTACCTACCACACTGAATCGCAACGCAGATTTTGGAGTGTCATTTTGGTGCCATCTTCATCGCTAACATTACACTTGCTCTGTGGACTCAGCCAGTGACATTGGATGCCATTAGCAAGGTAGCTAACTTTAAACTCAATCAAAATGCCAAATGTGATATTGCCTAAAGTGTTGCACTATTTTGCTGAAAAGGATTCAAACAATGTAATGTCACTTTGCAATTAAAAAGACGTTCTTTAATGTCATCCTTTGCTCATTAATTTAAAGGTAGACTACCAGTTCAGGCACCATGCCATTTCAAATGTAATTGTTTTAAAATGTATCAAAATCGAAAGGATGCCTATCCCTAGTCATGAAACAATATTACGTGGGGTTTGCATATGAAATGATAGAGAACACATTTCAGAAATATGAATGAGTTTCCCACAAATATTATTTTTACAGTTGTAAAAGCAATAGTTTAACTTTTTTTTGGCAATTATTAGATAGCAAGCAAGCCAGCTTCCACACAAAACAAAGTTTTAATAACACACTCTATTGGCTGAAATAGCATTACATGTGCACTTCCTTATATGTCCATTTTGCCTGCGTATCCAAGCAAATGTATCCTGCAATTGATTACTTTGATCAGATGTTGTTGTTTTTTTCAGAATTAGCTCAATGTCCAATGGGGAGAATTATTGACTGTACTGGACTGGAGCATTTGTGATGATGAAACTGACAGGAAAAAGACAGAAAAAAGAACAGAGAAAGAAAAAAGACAGAAAGAAAAAACACAAAATAACCCAAGTTTTGGGCATTTTAGCCTCAACTGTCAAGCTCGCTTTTACGGAGCTCACATGCTAGGTAGCTCAGCCTCAAGTGTCAAGCTCTCTTTTACGAAGCTGACAAGCAAGGTAGCTTAGCATCAAGTGTCAGGCTGGCCTTTACAGAGCTGACACACTAGGTAGCTTAGCGTCAAGTGTCAAGCTGGCATTTACGGAGCTGACACACTAGGTACATTAGCTTAGCTTAGTGTAATAGTGACATTACATACACATACATTTACTTTGTGTGTTGACAAGTTTTATGGTGCCTCACCTTATCTTCTCTGTTTCTCTTTCCATGGGGCTCCTGCCCCTTACCTCGCCCTGAGTCCACGGGATGCTCCAGCCCTGTCCCTCGCTCCATTGTCATGGACTGCTTCAGCCCTGTTCCTCCCCTGCCTATGCCTTGACGCAGCCTGGAGCTCCAGATCCATCACCTGGCTCGTCTAAACGGCACTATACGGAACTATAAGATTTGGCCTTCCATTTTTCCTGTTAGTTATCACTGTAACCTGCTTAACCCATTTTATTTGCTGAAACAGATCCCTTGTAGCATTTCTGCTACATTCCATTCTACTGCTACTTTACACCAGGATGGCCAGTAGAGGATGGGCTCCCCCTCTATAGCCAAGTTCCTCTCAAGACTTTTTCCCATTGTGGAGTTTTTTCTTGCCACCATTTGAGGGTTTTCTCTCCATTGGGAATTTTTTTTAAAAATGTAAATTTTAATTTTTACCTCATGTACTATCATGTACTTGGGGTTCAGGCCTGGTGTTTGCTCTATTTGCTCTATTTCTTGCCTTGCTACTCTGTAAAGTGTCTTTATGACAGTGCTCAGTAAAAAGCGCTTTACAAATAAAATTGAATTGAAATTAATTGACTTAAAAAATATGTATTCCTCTCTGAACAAGCTGTAATTATAATACAAGATTTTGTGATTATATGCATAAGCTTATAGTAGTATCAACAGGTCCATATACAGTCAGGTCCATAAATATTTGGACTTTGACAAAGTTATTGTTATTTTAGCTGTCTACCACAGCATATTGGAGTTGAAATTAAATAATAAATATTATCTCAAAGTGCAGACCTTCAGCTTTAATTTGAAGATATTTAGATCCAAATCGGGTGAATGGTGTAGGGATTACAGCACTTTTTTTATGTGCCCCCCCCCCCCCTTTTTAAGGGACCAAAGGTAATTGGACAATTGGCTGCTCAGCTGTTCCATGGCCTGGTGTGTGTTATTCCCTCATTATTTCATTTACAAGTAAGCAGATAAAAGGTCTAGAATTGATTTCAAGTGTGGAATTTGCATATGGAATCTGTTGCTGTTAACTCTCAATATGAAGTCCAAAGAGCTGTCACTGTTGGTGAAGCAAGCCATCACTAGGCTGAAAAAAAACAAAAAACCCATCAGAGAGATAGCAAAAATATTAGGTGTGACCAGATCAACTATTTGATACATTCTTAAAAAGAAAGAACACACTGGTGAGCTCAGGAACACCAAAAGGCCCAGAAGACCACAGAAAACAACTGTGGTGGATGACAGAAGAATACTTTCCCTCCTGAAGAAAAACCCCTTCACAACAGTTGGCCAGATCAAGAACACCCTCCAGGAGGTCAAAGTCAACAAACAAGAGAAGACTTCACCAGAGTAAATACAGAGGGTTTACCACAAGATGTAAACCATTGGTAAGCCTCAAAAACAGGAAGACCAGATTAGAGTTTGCCAAAAAAACATCTAGAAAAGCTTGTACACTTCTGAAACAACATCCTATGGCCAGATGAGACAAAGGTCAACTTGTACCAGAATGATGGGAAGAGAAGAGTATGGAGAAGGGAAGGAACTGCTCATTATCCAAAGCATACCACCTCATCTGTGAAGCATGGTGGAGGTAGTGTTATGGCGTGGGCATGTATGGCTGCCACTGGAACTGGGTCCCTTGTATTTATTGATGATGTGACTGCTGACAAAAGCAGCAGGATGAATTCTGAAGGGTATAGGGCTATATTATCTACTCAGATTCAGCCAAATGCTTCAAAACTCATTGGACGGTGCTTCTCAGTGCAGATGGACCATGACCCAAAGCATACTGCGAAAGCAACCCAAGACTTTTTTAAGGCAAAGAAGTGGAATGTTCTGCAATGGCCAAGTCAATCACCTGACCTGAATCCAATTGAGCATGCATTTCACTTGCTGAAGGCAAAACTGAAGGCAAAACGCCCCAAGAACAAGCAGGAAGACTTCAGGCAGTCATGGACTGCAAAGGATTTGCAACCAAGTATTAAAAATGACAATTTAATTTATGATTATGTTAGTTTGTCCAATTACTTTTGAGCCCCTAAAATGGGGGGGGGGGCTATGTATAAAAATGGTTGTAATTAGTCGTTATAACAATTCCCCGTGTGAATCAGAGCCCTGGTCGATGCGCTATCCTCTGTTGATCTAGGGAGGGTGTAGACTACCACATGCCTCCTCCGATACATGTAGAGTCGCCAGCCGCTTCTTTTCACCTGACAGCGAGGAGTTTCACTGAGAGAGCGTAACGCGTGCGGAAGGTTCATGCTATCTCCCCCAGATCCCCTCCCTGCTGAACAGGTGCCCTGACCAACCAGTAGGAGTCGCTAATGCAACGATCAGGACTCATACCCTCACTGGCTTTCCACCAGTGAACACTGCCAATTGTGTTTGTAGGAACGTCTGACCAAATCGGAAGTACTGCTGCCAGGGATTGAAACCTGGTCTCTGCGGTGGTAGGCGAGTGCTTATACCTCTACACTACCCAGACGGCCCTTTCATACAATATATTTGACAAAACCCTTAAATTAAAGCTGAAAGTCTACACTTAAATCACATCTTGATTGTTTCATTTCAAATCCATTGTGGTGGCATACAGAGCCATAATGATGAAAATTGTGCCACTGTCCAAATACTTATGAACCTGACTCTATATTCCTTTTTCAGGGCCCCTGTCAGTCAGGGCTCTTAGAATCATCCCTGCTTTTCCCCCTCCCTTTTAATAGAACCCCTGAACCAAGCCACATCTACTTAGATTCAGTCATTGTTATGATGGTATAGGGTGGCATGGCTGCTGACAAATATGCAGGGGCCTATGTTGTTTTTCCTGATGCTCTCACCTCACAGTGCTGTTGGCTTTTTACTGACCCACTCTTACATATGTAGATGAACCCAAAGGACATCATGAGTGAAGTTGATGCATTCTATATTGTTGGGCAGAACTGGCCTGAAGCCATAGGCCAATTAAGCCACACACGCAAAGGCGAGTATGCCTACCTTGCCCGTACTGTCAGGAATAATTGATATTTTAATTCACACTCGTGAAATATTTTTTATCGACTAGGTAGCGAAAGTAAAGTGTCTCTTCGCCCGAGGTTCCATACGGAGAACTCAGAGCAGATGATTAAACTCACTCACGTTTCATTTTCACTCGGGATGAATCTCGCTCATTTGCACACCTGATGCAAATGACAGACACGGTGTCGCTAGTTATGCAAATCCGCTGGTTAAATTCCATGTTATCCTTGAGGGAGGGACCAAAAAACTTTTACATTACATTACAGGCATTTGGCAGACGCTCTTATCCAGAGCAACGTATAACAAAGTGTATAACTGTAACCAGGGACAAGTGTGTTGAAAACCCTAGAGGCAAGTACAGTTCCAAGTGCAGGGAGCGACCGCATAGTTTAACTCGGACCCTGTAGGTTAATGGTAAATGGACTGCATTTATATAACGCTTTTATCCAAAGCGCTTTACAATCGATGCCTCTCATTCACCCATTCACACACACCAACAGTGAAAGGCTACCATGCAAGGTACCAAT
Source organism: Anguilla anguilla (assembly GCF_013347855.1). Lineage (NCBI taxonomy): Eukaryota > Metazoa > Chordata > Actinopteri > Anguilliformes > Anguillidae > Anguilla > Anguilla anguilla. The sequence goes on along the minus strand of NC_049205.1, from coordinate 19,902,345 downwards.
CAGCTCGTTGGGAGCAATTAGGGGCTGGGTGTCTTGCTCAGGGACACTTCGACACGCCCCAGGGCGGGGGATTGAACCGGAAACCCACCGACTGCCAGACAACTGCTCTTACCTCCTGAGCTATGTCGCCCCCTTAATCTGATCAACACAATCAAAAACAGCAGCAAAGCAGTCTATGCAAATAATACAGGAAATAATTAAACAAGTAGGCACGAGTGCAATAACTAAAATAAACTAAAATAAACAGCTTACCTAGCTACATACCTAAGCTTACATAGCCAATTAGAGACTACAGGGAGGTAGGGAGGGGTGGGGAGAGGTGCAACCTGAAGAGGTGAGTCTTCAGTCGTCGCTTGAAGGTGATCAGGGTCTCAGCTGTTCTGACCTCCACAGGAAGGTCATTCCATCATCGTGGAACCAGAACAGATAGAAGATGTGACCAGGAAGCGCAAGTGCGAAGAGGGGGAGGTGCCAGGCGTCCTGAGGTAGCGGAACGGAGGGGTCTGGCTGGCATGTAGGGTTTGAAGATCTTATGAAGTATGCTGGGGCTGACCCCTTGACTGCCTGGTATGCTAAGACCAATGTTTTGAATTTGATGCGAGCCATAACAGGCAGCTAGTGGAGGGTAGTGAGCAGGGGGGTGACGTGGGAGAGTCTGGGGTGGTTGAAGACCAGACGACGTGCAGAATTCTGGATGATTGCAGGGGTCTGATGGCAGATGCCGGAAGGCCAGCCAGAAGAGAGTTGCAGTAGTCCAGGCGGGACAGTACCACTGCTTGGACCAGGAGCTGGGTTGAGTAGGTGGTGAGAAAGGGCTATGTATGAGTAAATTTAAAGGCCATGTATGAGTACGAGCCCAAGAAACCCAATCGGTGCTTGTCAATTATGATCAAATGCTTTGGCTAGCATTTCATAAATTTTAATACATTTTCAAAAAAGTACATTTTTTGCCACTCACATTGCCACTGAAGATGCTTTAAATACATCCTAGCACTTAACATCAGTCTGAAGGATTTCATACTCTTTTATTAATTTTAGAGAAAAGTGGTATTTTAGGTTCTCATATGAATGTTCATGTATTTTAATGTATAACTTATTTTATAATAATAATAATAATAATCATAATAATAATAATTTGCTTCTTTATAGGTGCTTGCAAATCAGTCTACCCGGAGCATTTTCGTTCATAATTTTGACACTAAAACTGTACAGCAGGTGCCACTGACGCTGCGCAGGAATGAACTTGCTCTTCCGTTTTGTCACGCTGTCTCCTCTGTGTGGGCTGCAGGTGCAGTTTCTATCCGGTGAACTTGTTAAGAAGAGAAAATGCGCCAAGGGGACAGTTTAGGGGTGAACCTCACCTGAACTGGACCATTAAGTCATGGGGCTATTTACCTCCAACGCCGTTTGAGAGGGAGAGTGTGAGAGAGAGACAGAAAGACAGAGAGAGAGAGACAGAGAGAGACAGAGAGAGAGCTACTTTCTTTCCCTCGCTTTTCCACGTAAAAGTTTTTATTAATTTATTTTTCGTCCATAAGGTGTTGGAATGTACATTTGTGCTCAGTAGCCTGTTTGTGTCGCGCCCTTTGGTGACTTTGCATAGATAGCATCACTACTTCCGGATTTTTTTATTACTGCTATTCTTATAATACTCGCTAAGTTCGCTACTTCCTTGTACATAGCGAATAGAGGAACTGACCACCGCGACAGGACACAGCCCGCTGTTTTACAGAGTAATTTTATTTAATAGTTAAAACCATGAAGTAGTGTTCTGAGAAGGCAATATCACAGCTTGGAAATCTAAAGTATTCCATTAGAGGGTAAGTTTTCACAACTTCAAACAATTAATATTTGTTACTATACAATGTGTGTGATGTGGGGGTGGGGGAGTGCGCAAACACTTGTGCGACCAAAAAGCAGTAAGAGAGTTTAGATGGTGCAGATCGTCGCTCCATTTAAAGAGTCTTGCATTTTCTTTTTTGTTATTGGGGCGAGCGTCTTATACCAACTAAAATCACTTCTGATTATATCACTGATAGAATTTGGAGGAAAGTAAAGCCGTGTGAGTGTGCGCGCGCGTGCACCTAGAAACTTCTTGTCTGTTTTACACAAAGCTGCAAAAAAAAAAAAAAAGGTTGCTTCACCAATAAAATCTGAGGTTTGATCCTTAATTTGAAACAATCTATTAATAATGCCGTTCATCTCTGTTCCCTGCTCAGATAAAATTCCAGGTATGGGTGACATAGTACATTTACGGAAACCATTGAATAGTTAATATCTTTTCATCTAAACAGGGTCTAAGTCATTCAGGCGTGGAACAGTATTGTGCCGTTTTGTAGTTAGTGTGGTGGTGTCATTGATATTGTATACTTTTAACAGGAATGTTAAAATACCTTTGAATGGTATGCTATACTTTGGGGGACAGGACTATTCACATTAAAGACTGTGAACATATATCATGCGTGTATGTGTGTTTGCAGAGGCAGCATATTTGTCATATATTTATTGTTGTGGCGGAATATGCAGGTTCAGAAAGTAAAAGTTCTTACCAAAATTTTGTTCCAATTACCTGGATTTGCTCATTAGCACAATTCTTCAGCTGGGAGGTAGAGCTAATGAGAGAAGCTGGTTGAGTTCATGGGTGGAAGAAACACAAGGCAGGACTTACTTTCTGAAACCTGGACTTTCCACCTCAGATGATACAGTGTGAAATCTAGAGAAAGATTATATGTGTTTGTCAGTTGTTTGTATGTGTGCCTGTGTGTTTGTGTGTGTATGTGGTGTGTGTGTGTTTGTGTGTGTGTGAGAGAGAGAGACAGAGAGAGAGAGAGAGAGAGAGAGAGAGAGAGTTATAATCTCCAGGGGACAGCACCAGATGAGTGCAAAGGTTTCTGTAGGGGGAATATTAAATATATCTGGGTTAATGCTTTACTGTCCCTGAAGGACTGTCACCCTCACAACAGAGAGCTCCTGTTGCTCATTTGCAATGTAAATAAAGACTGCAAGAAGGGGGGAGGGGTGATGGAGTGGGGGTGGAACAGACTTTCCCCTCCTCCCCTACAAACTCTCACTCACACACATGAACACTAAAAAATATTTTAAGTTTGAATATTGGTCAAACATGTTTTTTTCCCCCAAATTCATTCTTCAAATTTGAGAATTCAAGTTTTTATTTTCTGTCCAACATTTTGTAATTAACCTATATATATACAGTGCAGTATTTGAGCTGTGACAATGTTGTTTTGGCTCTGTACTTCAGCACAGTGGATTTGAAATGAAGCAATGAATATAAGTTCAAAGTGCAGACTGTCAGCTTTAATTTACGTCCATGTCCAGTGATCTATGTAGGCATTACAGCACCTTTCATACATAGCCCCCCCATATTTGTATTTGAGTAATTAAACAAATTATCATAATCTTTAATAAACTCAATCATGTTTGGAACTTGGTTGTAAATCCCTTGCATTCAAAGACTGCCTGAAGTCTGTGAGCAATTGACTCCACCAGACACTGGATATCTTCCCTGGCAATGCTCTGTTAGGTCTGCCCTGCAGCAATCTTCAGTTCCTGTTTGTTTCAGGGGATTTTTGCCTTCAGTCTTGTCTTCAGCAAATGAAACACATGGTCAATTAGATTCAGGTTGCCTGATTTACTTGGCCAGTCAAAAACGTTCCACTTGTTTGGCCTGAAGAACCCATTGGTTGCTTTAGCAGTGTGATTGGGGTCATTGTCCTGCTGCAAGGGGAAGCACCATCCAATGATTTTTGAGGCACTTGGTTGAATGTGAGCAGATAAGATGTTTCTGTACGCTTCACAATTCATCCCGCTGCTCCCGACAGCAGCCAGCACATCAATTAAGACAAATGAGCACACTTTTCTCTTTCCATCATATTGGTACAGGTTAATGCTCATCTCATCTGTCTGTAAGAGTTTGTTCCAGAACTCTACAGTGTTTTAAAATGGTTTTGCAAACTCTAACCCGGCCTTTCTGTTTTTGAGGCTTAATAGTGGTTTGCATCTTGAAGGGAACCCTCTGAGGTTATGCTAATGTATCTTCACTTTGTTTTCGTCTTTGACACATGCCTACACCCTGGAGAGTGTTCTTGATCTGTTTGATGGTGGAAAAGGGGTTATTATTCATAATGGATAAAGTATTCTTCTGTCACCCATAACAGCAGTCTTCCATGATCTGTCAGGTTATTTGCTATTGCTGTGCTTACAATTGTGTTCCTGCTTGTGAACAATGCGCCAAACAGGAGATTTTGACACACCTACTGATTTGGCTATGTCTCTGGTTATTCTTATTTACTACTTTATTCCTTTACACCCCACGATGACCTGCCATTGACATTGGCATCAACATTTCTTTTCTTCAAAAGAAAGACAAAAGAGAGACATCTGCGACCAACTTCAAATCCAAATTCCACACCTAAAATCAACTGAAGAACTTTTCTTAGCTTTCTTGTGCATAAACGAATGATACGACAGTACACAGCTGGCCAAGGAACATCTGAGCAGCCAACTGTTCAATTGCTATTGGTCCCCCAAAATTGTGAGAATATGTATAAAAGGGCTGCAGTTCCTACATGGCTCACCCAATCTGGATGTAAATACCCTTAAATAAAATAAAATAAATTAATAAATAAATTAATTAAAGCTGACAGTCTGCACTTTAACCTCATATTCATTATTTCAATTCCGATCCAATGTGCTGGAGTACACAGCCGAAACAACAAAAAATATGTTACTGTCCAAGTACTTACAGCCTGCACTGTACGTGCCGTGTGTAGCTATCTAACGTAACATCCCCTGCCACATCACAAAAAATAAAACAAACTGGCTGACTTTAGTAACATTCAATAAGTTGATCATCTTTCCTTGCCAATAATATTAACTGATCCATGTCCAGTAGTATGGACTGATATTGGACTGTAACTCTATTGAATATGTCCAGTGTTTCCATGAAAAAATATTTTCTTTCTGTTCTGAAGCTGGATGTTGATACAGTTAGACAATTAGCTAAGTGTGCGTGAGTAATGCAGGCATTTCAGACGTCTGAATGTTTTATGTTATATGTTTTTGAACAGGGATTTCCCGCTGTTAATAATTGCAGTTGTCAGAATGGTAGGCCTATTTGCTGTTGTGACCTATGCTTCAATGAGCCTATTCTCTGTTATACTCTTGGCCAATATGGTCAGTCACTGTAACTTTTATTTATGTTGAAAATGATCATTTTGAAGTTTTGTACAATGTTTATATGCACCTATGGGCTATTGTGCCATCTTGTATTGTGCTTAATAAATGCCAAGCCATTGCAAAAGACATCACTGTGACAACATGCTTTATTTATTTTAGTTCATTTGTTGAAACTGCCCTCTTGTTAATCAAGCAACTCCCGTATACATTGCAGTGCACTGCATTTCATTCATTTCATCGTAATCGTGAAAAAACAGCTTTATTTTCCTGACTAAATAGCCTAACGGAGGCTACAGTTACCGTATTCGACCAATGCTGACTGTGCTCGGCCAGTTTACACTGTATGCTGCTAAATGCTAACTACATGCTTCCTGGTAATCAATTGGGCGATTGGGCCTGGCTTGCAGTTGACTTTCCAGTTGATCCAAATGTGCTGGATGGGGTTGAGGCCAGGGCTCTGTGCAGGCCAGTCAAGTTCTTTCGCACCGTTCTTGACAAAACCATTTCTGTATGGACGTCGCTGTGTGCCCGGGAGCATTGTCATGCTGAAACAGGAAAGGACCTTTCCCAAACTGTTGTAGAAGCACAGAATTGTGTAGAATGTGATTTTATGCTGCAGCATTAAGATTTGCCTTCACTGGAACTAAGGGGCCAAGTCCAAACCATGAAAAATAGTCCCAGACCAAGGGATGTTCAGATAATTTTGGTCATATAGTGTATGTGCCACCCAGCAGAATAAAGACTAATAAGAAAACTTGCTAGCGTATACTCCCAATGCTGTCGATTTAATGTATGGATGGACAGTGTTCTGATGAAGACCCATTTCGGGCTCAAACTTTTTCTGCCCATACAAACATTTGGAACACTGGGCCAATAAGAACAAGCAGTCTTATTGTCATCTGCACTGGAATGGGCTACATTTCATTCACAGCTGGTGGACTGTATAGTGAAAGTAATCATAGCTCTACAGAGACGGTACCATTATGATGGTGATGATGATGATGGTGATGACAATAATGGATTTTAGATGCCTGCTGTAGAACATAACCACACACTGGCATAACAGCAGATTACTACACTATGGATAGGTTAGGATACTGTTCTATAAAGAGGAGCTGCTGGGTGTTGAGGTCTAGTGTGAATAACCTATAGCCCTAGCAACCTCAGCACTGTGGCAAATATACAGCGGTTGCATGAATGTTTTGATAACTCCTCCCAGGTGGGTACCCTGACTGACGGAGCAGCGATGGCGGGCCGGATCCAACAGGGGGAGTTGACGGAGTACAAGAAGAGCCTGATCAAGCGGGACCTGGAGATGGGCATCGTGATGACAGTGTTCCGACAGCGAGCAGAGCGGCTGTCTGTACAGGTCATCATGGAGACCAGGCAGGTGGCCTGGACACGCACCGCCGACAAGACCGACGGTGTCTGTGAGTGTCCCGCCCATCAAAACTCTTAAGCTCCTCCTACAAAGCCCACCCCACATCGTGTGCTCCTCACTCCAACCCAGCCAAAACTCGGCTCCTTGCCCAGATATTCTCTGCCTCGGTTAACTCGCCCAGATCTATGTTTTTCCCTCTATCTTTGCCTTTGAAATATGCCTGCTAGACGCAGTGTGGTTCACAGCAATAAATGCACCCATTTCTCAGATGTGACCTATATGTTTTAACCCATAAGTGTGTAAGTAGGACAGTATGTATGCTAGTAGGGAAATGTGTTTGTGAGTAGAAAGCAGGTGAGTGAGTTTAACAGTAAGTGTGAGTAGGACAGGGAATTTGTGATTAGTAAAGTGACCGTGAAAAGTTTTTGTGAGTGCGACAAGGAAGGTCCACAGGTGGTGTCAGCAGAGCGTTTGGTGTTGTTCATGTTCAGACTGCGCATAGCTGCAAGGGACAAGCACACACACACACACACACACACACACACACACACACACACACATGCCCACAGAGTAGTGTGGTGAGCACTGTGTGGTAGACATGGTCAGCAAAAATAAAATACTTAAATTGTGTTGGTTGAATGATGCTAAGCCTGTATTTTTATGAACCATAGTGTAACATTTTCTTTTATTGTATAAAGACCAGGAACTTGCAGTGAGCAATGAGGTTTGAAAGCAATGGGTATGATGTGTCCTAATGGCTGAGAAGGGTTTCCATCAGCTTTTACCATTTCATTTTCCACAGGTATAAATGTGTTAAAATTAACTGTACATTGAAATGAGTGAAGTCTGCAACATTCGGAAAAATTATCTTTTACATTTATGTTAGCCCAATATTTGGTTGAAATTTCTCAGGGATCTGCAAGATCCTCCTTATTGTAGAAAACTAGGTAGAGTTCTCACGTTGGTACAATTGATTGACAGGCTGGTAGTGATTGGTGGATAGTTTCTGGCTATGCTTCCAAATTTCCTGTGGGCTTGACTAAAACTAAAATCTGCTGGATTTTAGTTTTAGTCATGTTTTAATCATGCCTTCTCCATTCCATAGTCAAGACAAAAATTACTAAAATCATATTTATTTTAGTTTACAAAAAAGAAGTCACATTTTAGTCCATACTTAATTTTTTAACTAAATGCCTCCAGTAAATGCCATGATTGGCAAAATACTTTGTAATATACTCAGAGTATATGTGAAAACACATCAGTTGTAACAGTGTTTGCATGAGTGAACACAGCTTCACATGTACATGTCCAGCTGCAGTGTGAACGTCACTGTTACAAAGCAGCTTTACTTTTTTGAAGACAATAAAGACATTAAAGATTAACATAAAACATGAATTAGTTTTATTTAAAAACTCGTAGCTTTTGTTTATTAAACTTTGTTGATTTGAATGAATATAGGTAACTGGGCAATGTACTGAAACTGCATTCATTTGTTTGGGCATAACATTTCATTTGAACAGAAGCTATTACAGCTATCCAACCTGAGTAAACTGCATATGCGTGTGATCTTTTCCATGAATATTCTCCAAGTGTCAGTGTAGAGAATGAACAGTATGATCCACAATTTTACATAGTGTTGATAAAACGTGCACAGTTTTGCATTGCAAATAAAAATAATTTTATTACTCGCCTGCAGGCAGCTGAGGAGAACCGGCTGTACTTGGTGGTATTGAGCATTATGTGAACGTTGAAGCTCCCCTGATGCACTTTTATTTACTTTTAAACTTTTACTTTATTTTTAAATTGCAATTTCAAAGTACCGGTCTTGGCAGTGTGGCAATAACTACACCTGTTTTTGCTTGCACGTTGTATTCCACTGCGACACTTTTCTTTTTTTGCGGGGCTAAATAATCTAAAGCAAATTTGAACTCATGGACGTCCATTTGTCCAAGTCACAGAAATATCTGTGGTCGAGGTTCATGCTACTTTACCGAACCATTGTTGTTTTCTCTGTTTGGTGTTGCAATCGTTGTCACTGCTGTGTTTTCCGATCAGAACTGGCAAATCTGAATCTGCGCTGTCCCCGGTGTCACTAAACAAACACTTTGAAGCCACAACGAGAATAGGTGTACGGTGCGGTGTGTAGATGTTTGATTTTGGCCGAGGTCACCTTCTCCCACTGAGGATAAGCAAGAGCGAGAGGGCGAAGTGCATGACCAATGGGATGAGCACACTGTGTCCACACAGTGGTGATGGAAATTGCAGTATCATGTAGTATCACTACAAATAGAGTGAACTATTTCAGATGCTTTTTGTAAACTACAATATTTACATTTTCATAGAAAATGCTGCAAAAAACAAAAATCGTCTGGATCTGTTTTCATTTCGTCGTACTTTCCTCATTTAATTTGTGAAACGAATTAGTCATTGTTCCAGAAAGGCATTTGCAAAAAACTGGGCGTTGACGAAAAATTTTGTCATAATGAAAATTGCGATTGGTGCAGCCTCTGTGTTTTCATCCAGTAAGGTGATGTCACGGATGTTTTATCCATATTTTATGACACATATTCACTCCATTCCAGGGAAAATTTTGATTGATTGATTTTCATTTGGTTGGAGAGACACTGCCTTTGTAGGAGCATTTCCACAAACAGTAATCTTAGAACCTATTTACGGTTCCAAATATGCTTTGTCAAAGTCACAGAAAATTTCTCAATGATATTGCCTACAAACATACTGGCAACATCCTATGATGGTTATCAGCCATGAAAAAAAGCATAAAGCCGTTTGTGTAGTGTTCTCTGTGACTTAAAGATAACATGCAACTGCCGTTCAGGAAACTGGACAAATGTATGTGCTGGGAGCATTTACCCTAATTTTACTTTTACTTAAGTTCTGAGATCCACATGTTCTTAGAACAGACCCCAAGCAACTGTGCTTTGTCCACCCTGTGTACACACTGTTTTTTCTGTCACCTAGGATGTATGCGCAGGTGGTACAGCACAACATTTTTAAGCACAGCTTTATCGCCTAATGTTACTTTATCTAACCCTAACATGTTGGCGTTTCGCCTACTTTAGCTAATCTAGTTAGCGCTTACGGATCACCTACTTTAGTTAACCTAGTTAGCGTGTACAGATGCTATCCTGCATGCATGAGTAGGAGCTAAGGACACACAGCTACAACCACTGATACAGATGTATGGACACATGGAGGACAACAAATAACGTTACAGAGGTGAGGACGTGCCATAGCTAGCTAGTTAGCTATGTAGTTTGCCAAGTTGCGCCGTGGGTCTGGACGGTTTCATGCTTGTTTTCTTTCTCTGCAAACTTTGCTATGAATTTGTGAGAGCCCGGACGAGCTAGTGGTCTACTCCGAAGCATTAGATGTCAGCCGTCTTCCTGGGCTGCTGGCCATAGTCAACACTGGCACAGTTTTTCATGATTATGTAGATGATGCACAGAGGAACTCCTGCATGACATTTCTTAATCCAAGCGTGTATCTGTTACACCTTAAGGCCTGCGAAGTTACCATCAGTTAACAATTTTAACTGCTTTAGCAGAGCGTTGCACAAGACTGCAGGAACTGTAATCTTATCATTGTCCATTCTGAATAACGGTAAGATAAACATCATTTGAGTGCATCATTGAGTAATATTACGAAATGTGTGCTTTACAGATGGATATAATTTAGCATTTTATATTTCTTGAACTGTGAGTCTATTTCATATCGATCAACATGCCACCATATGGGTCCGCCTCGTTGAGAGGTTGAGCTGTGAGGAGTCAGTATGGCTAATTAATCACACCCACCACAGACTGCATGTTTAGCCCCTGGATGGGAGCCTTCCAGCAGTCTTAGCCCAGCAGTATGGAAATTCACTGGCAGCCAGGGCCCCCTCTACTACGGTGCTCTATGCTGGTCACTGGGAGAGGTTCTAGCACTGGTGCCAATCCAGGAGGATTTATCCAGTTTCGTGTGACATCTCTGCATTCCTGTCCTTTCTCTAGTCCCTTCTGGAAAGCGGTCTGTCAGAGCTGACCTTGAGGGGATATTTAGCAGCCATATCTGACCACCTTGAGTTTGCCAATGGCTTAACAGTTGGTTCACAGTCTCTGGTCCGCCTGTTTCTTATAAGGGCACGGAGGCTGTGCCCTCTAAAGACACATGTGGTCCCCTCAAAGGACTTGTGCGTTGTCCTGGATGCTCTTACAGGGCCCCCGTTTGAACCCCTACCCTGTCTAGGGCTAGAGCTCCACTCACTAAAAGCAGCTGTTCTTCTGGCTATTGCCTCAGCAAGGCGTGTGGGTGAGCTGCATGCTCTGTCGGTGCACCTGGCATGTTTGCGCTTCGGAGAAGAAGGCTCAGCTATCTCTCTCCTCCTTAAGCCTGCATTCCATCCAAAGGTTCTGCCTTGTTCGTTAATGTCCAGGCCTTTACTTCTGGACCCCTTTCATTCCCCTCCTCATGACTCTCCAGAGGCAGATAGGTTGCACCTAATCTGCCCAGTCCGAGCACTGAGGAGTTACGTTGCTCGTACCCGCTTTGTTAGACAAACAGAACAGGTTTTTTCTCGACTATGAGGATTCAGTGTGAGGCCAGGCTGTGCCTAAACAGCAAATGGTTCGCTGGGTAGTCAAGGTGATCTTCATTCATAGAACCATGATGACCTACATAACCCTTTGTTTTTCTTTGTGGAAGTATTTGTTTCCTTTTACACATGTGCACACATCCAGTTTCGACTGTCCTTTGGGTCGTTTGTTTTAATAATACAATGCTTCATATTTTTTGCACATGAATGAGCAGTGTCCTCAATGTCCTCACACTGAATCCCTTGGGTAAATGTCCATAGGGTCAATATCACGCCGCTTCTTTGATAAATTTTTACTCCCTTTTACATTTTCTCTTTATTAGTGTGGTTGCCTTAGGCAAACACACTATTATTATCGCACATATTATTTATTATTTATTATTATTCCACCCATTTTTTGGACCGCTACTCCTCCCAGAGTTTTCGCACCACATACACGTGCCATATGTCAAATTGACTTGGCTTCTTTGGGAATCATGTGCTATTACTTTGTGGAAAGTTTCGCTGCACGGTTTTTGAGAAATATGACTTTTTTTGGCCAATTTTTCCCATTGAAAATGAATGGGGACTGTGACGTCATACATATGTGAGTTATGAAGTTACAGCATTGGTCGGCTTTGCACACGTGATGCAGTCCGCTCTACGTTTTCAAAGGGTTTATCTACTGGATATTCAGAACCCAGATACGGTGCATATCTCCCTTTTGTCGTAATTACAGAAAACACACATTCGTAAACCTCAAATGCTTTATACCACAATTTAGATAAGACCTTGACGAAGACGTACATGCACGGATTGTGTTGTTCAAACGAGGTTTCCTGGCGATTTAGCCACCAGAACGGATATAGCTGAATGCGGAAGTGAACGCAATAAAACGGTATTCCAAATGCAAAATTACAAATGAAAACGCTGTCAGTTAGGTATATCAGCAAACACATGGCTTAGGCATACCCAGACGCCCTCAATAATAATACTATTTCACAAGATGTTACGCAAATTCGTTGACGACGTTTCGTTAGGTGCAGCGTCTTTGAATGCTAGTGCTAACAGAGTGAATGCATTCAATGCGATGACGAGAAAACTTTTGGTTGACCTAAAACCGATATACCAAAACCAAAATTAGACGTGTTATACATGGTTAGAAAGCTTATACTCTTACCTACTGAATGAATGAATTCTCAATCAAGCCAGACTACTAAAAAGTGCAACAACGCCGTCAACAACACGTGTGCAGCAGCTTCTGGTCCGGTCTTACTCCAGTAAAAGACGTCAGCTTGTAATACCACAGATGTTGCTTTGGGTGTTCTCAAACTTTGTAGTACAAACTGGCTTGATCTACACTTCATCGATCCGATAGGTGACAGAATAAGCTTTCTAACTATGTATAATATGTCTATATGTAATATGTATAAATTTTTACTTTTGTAACACCATTTAATATCCCAGCGTATTGGAAACTTTGTTCTCATTAGAGCTGAATTACATATTCAGTCTGTTGTAGCACTTTCTCACCCCAACGCGTTTGCTAAAGTACACAACTCCACTTGCATGTTGTTGATGCACCCCTTGCAACAGAAGCTAGTAGTACTGGCTACCAGCCGATACTTATTCACAGAAGCTGTATTTAAAATGAGTTAAAATGCAACTATTTTAACACATATTTCTTCTTCTCCTCATTTTCGTTCTTGGAAATTCGGCTCGGCTAACACGTAATAGGCTACTCTGTCTATGAGTTGGTCTCAGAGATAACAGATTAGACTCTGAATTACAGCCCAATTAAATGTTTTCAGTTGTGTGATAAAAATGAGCTGAAATTCACGCAAAACCATAAGTCAATCAAATTAATCTCCCTAGCCCCGTCTTGCTTTTTTTAAATGGTGCGGTCACGCAGTGTAGACGTAGGGTTTTTCCAAGACCATCTGAACATGCCAGCTAGCTTTATGATTCACCGTCACTTGTCACCGCATACCGCGAGTAAAACACTGAGATCTCAAGTTTTGATGAAAGGATAATTTAGCTCTGAATATATGTGTCGCAAATAAACTCGTTGCCATGATGTTATAGCATGGACACAATACCCTGTCTCTGCTTATACTACAGAAACTGTTTGCTCTGTTCAGCACAAAGTCGACTTTGCGTTGGCGGCAACCACACTTCACAATTTCTGCAGGAATTATCTAGTTCAAGGTTATTATTATTTTAAATACAAATACAAAAACCAAACAAATACACAGAACAATCGCCGCCCCCATTTATGCAAAATGTGATGACATTTTGAGGTAATGACATAATACGATCATTTGCATACATGCCATTTTCAAATATGAGCGGAGCACAGAACAGTTACTTTTGTCAAAACAGTGTGATAATATATTTGTGGCTGTAAAGTTATTATTGTAGATTGATATAAAATTTAAAAAAGAAAACAGCCACATAATAAATTCTGAAATGTTGCTAAGTTTAGTTGCTGTTGCATTTTGGGAGAAAAACCACTTGGGAAGATATCTAAAAAGTTGCTTGAAGTTGGCAATATTGATCGCGAGTGTGACAGCATCCCAGCTGTGTAACAGTTTCCAGTTTTGGGACATGGTACAGCCACTAGCTGGCTGTTTTTTTCAGTGTTCCTTTGCTGTTTCTGTAGGCTGACCGGGTCAGCTAACACTAACACACTATCTGATAGGTCTGTATGTATAAACAGTTACTCCACCAGCTGTGCCCCTGTCTCCCAGAGTAACACTAATGCTAGTTTTTTGTGGCCCCAGGAACCAAAATAACTACAGTAATAAACAAACAGTAAGCACACAAGTTATCATAATATCACATCATATAATATCATAATATTGTAATATCAAAGGCAGGCTTTTTGGGAGTGAGGTACAAAAAAAATCACCCTTTGAGATAAAAAAAAAACTGAATATGAAAGACTTTAAGTAAGTGAGCCTAAAAGTGAGTAATTTCACTTATTTTCGCCATCTCTCCACCTACTGCGCAATGCTTCCTGGGTGGTTGGAGGTGGTGTTTCCATCTCATTTGCATAAAGTGTTCTCTATGCAAATGAATTTGTACAGCATAGCTGTGCCTGGCTGGTGAAACTCGGATCAAATAGTCTAACTAGGCGTTGCAGATCAAATAGGAATCAATATCAGTTATAAAGGCAGAAACTTTTTTTTTCACGACCAGGCTTGATATTGTGTTAGATACAATCTAGTCTGTATTTAATCAGAGCACTTGGTACAATTTAGTCAGGAAAATGGCAAGCATTGTTGGGCTAAATGGCCTGTTCCTGTCATTATGTTATGTTATGTTATGTTAAGATTCAGGAATTGCATATTCTATTTTTCACCTCAAATGTTTTTAACATATTTTAATGGACAGTTTTGGTGGAATACGAGAAAGTTTTTGAACAAGCCGCCATGATTCTCTGGTTTGAAAATGTTGGGCTGAAACCAATTCAGTGACGGCAATGCTCCAGCATATTAAAAAGGGAATGAACAAATTTGTGGGCAGAAACAATCTACCGGCGGAATACATTAATTGACATTTAAATGATGCAGTAGCACCTCCAAAGAGGTACTCTGACATCATGATTGGGGTGGAGCTACAGTGGAATGCAGAAAGCATTTTTCCAACATTAGTGGGCAGCACCAAGACATTTTCTACCAGTTTTTTTTTCCAAATGATTATGAAATAATAATGATTTTTTCAGGAATGTTGAAATGACAGCATGGATTAAAATGTCTCATTATAAAGTAGGCATGCAAACACATGTACGGCTAAATAAAGTGATAATTACCCTTTAAGTTACCTCCGCTGGCACAGGTGTGGTCTGGTTTCTGTTGCAGACCATAGGGTGGATTATTGCAAGGCAGCTTTGTGCTTTACACCTCCTGAAGGCCTCAGAGTTTGGAAATGTAGAAAGACCTAGTTATTCTAAGTCATTTGGAGCTTGCATACTACACTGGGCTACCGTGTATCAATATGTGCAGGTGTATCTGCTGCTTGCTTTTCTTGTTGCTTTGCCTGTGTGTCAATAGTGTGTCTGGGTGTTGAAGCGTACTGTTGCCCTTTGGGACTAATAAAGTGTATCTGTCTTTCTTGTGTATCTTTGTGTGTGTGTGTGTGTGTGAGTGTGTGTGTGTGTGTGTATGACTCTGCCAATTGCTACTGTCTTTGTCTGTTCCCAGGAGTAAAGTAGAGATGGGGAAATAGTCCTTTATCTGTACTGCACCTTGGTCATGAAGTACTTTACAAAAGGCTTAGATTAGAGGAAATGGTACTGAATTTAGGACCTCATTGCAGACAAAATATGTTTGACACCTGTATTTATTTTTAGGAAAACAGTATTTCAGTTATTTCAGTAATAACACGTTTATGTGTTATTTGTGTTTTTTGTTTCATCTTGTATTGTGATTACTGTGTAAAAGCTGAAATGTAAGCATTTCAGGATTGACTAGTTTACCAGGTCTCTGTGTGCAAAGAGGTTCTCAAACTCAAAAGATTCTCCTGGTTAGATAAAGCTTTTAAAAATAGCTGGTGTCAAGCTGTATTGCTTCATGAAAATGCATGTTTTAGATTAGATTAGATTCAACTTTATTGTCATTGCACAGAGTACACGTACTGAGCCTTTCCTGCACTGCCGTTGTGGTGAGAGGCTATCTGCTGTGTTCCTTTTTAGCATGACTTTACAACAGGGGTGTCAAAAGTCCCAGAGGGGCCTGAGTGTCTGCAGGTTTTTGTGGTTTCCTGTGGATGAACAGCAAATATAGCCCTTGGAAACATGGTGTGTGGACTGTAGCTGGTCAACGGCTTAAATGAAGTTATGAAGACTTGAAATATATCAAAAACCAGCCCAGCTCAATGTCTGTTTGACCATTGTCTGTCTTTCTCTTAGTCTCACTCTCTTTCACTTTCCCTTCCTCGCTCTGCATTCTGCAGTGTCGAGGTGCATGTAGCCCACTCACACTCACATTTTCTGTGCTAATTTTTAGACTTTTATCAGTTTGGATTTGGGAAAAATCAAAGGATGTTGTCCATGCTAAAATTCTACATTTATATTTGGGATTTATTTTGTTTTTGTTTTGTTACACAAGAGTGTTATTTAAGCAAGTGATTTATGGTTCCAGACAGTTCCTGAAGGAAAACAAATAACAGGAGGATATACTCACTGTTTGGGGATACAGTCACTATGGAGGTCCAGTCATTTTTGTGAGATAGTCGAGATAGAGATACTGTGGGACAGTACGGTCGCTTTTGGGGTGGAACAGTCACTGTGGAATATGCAGTTGCTAAGATACAGTTAACAGTACAGTTGAATGAATGTAGGAAGGTGAGTAACAATGAGGTCTTTGGGCTCTGAGGCCAAATGCAAAGCATGTCAGAGTGAGAACACGTACACTTTAACTGAGCTTCCTTTCAGTCCAGCTGCTTCCTGTTGTGTGTTTGTGTGTGTGTGTGTGTGCGTGTGCGTGTACATGCATGTCTGTGTGTGTGCGTGCGTGCGTGTGTGTGCACTTGTGTTTGCTTGTGTCCTATTTTTCCTCTTAGGAAGAGTGAAAGGTACACTAGCCCCTTGTTATAAGCTGATGGATGGAGTGATTACCTCTGATGAGTACCTCTGGTTAGGGGTAAAAAGCTGAATATGTATTAGTCAGAAGTTTCAGACTGAACATAGCCAATTTTTTTTGAAAGATTCATGTCTTTCATTAAATTCATACACTTTAAGCAGAACTTTATTCTACAAGCGATTAATGTGGGGCAGCAGAGTTGCATAATGGTTGCAGAACTGGGCTTGTTGATCTGAGGGTGTAGGAAGGTTGTACCCTTGAGCAAGGTACCTATCACAAATGACCTCATTAAAGCAATATCCAATTCAATAAATGTGTACTATGGCCCTGTTCACACCTGTACTTTGTCAGACCTGCCAACCTGCACGCATTTTGTGTACCAATCACGCAATTCTTGGTCAAAATACGCAGGTACGAAATGCCAGCTGAAACTACGCAACAAAAAAAAAAAATATTGTAATTTAATTACGGAAAACAATCAATTAATACAAATCAATACCGTACATGTATTCGGTATTTAAACTACATCCGTCGGATTGAACAAGATGCTACGATCGTATGCTTGTGGTTCTGTAACCGCTCCCCGACCCACTCAACATCCACTGCAGCGGTACTTTATTATCCACCGAGGCGTAACGCTGCATTGCTGAGGTAAAATGGGAAGTGGGGAGTGATAATCAAGCACAAAACATGTTCGGTAACTTTACGAGCTGATGCATTTCAAGGGGCATATCCTAATGAGATAAATTTGTGTATATAGTTAGCCGTAGTAGCAGCTCGCATACGATTTAGCCTCGTTACGAGACGTGTGAATAACTGATGGAGTAATTTAGCTGCAGTAACTCAAACGCTACGGAGACTCCCTGTTCAAACTTTGAAGCAAAGTGATCATTGCAAAGGTGTTTGACTAAAGACTGCTAACGTAGCAAATAATTCCTATTATTGCAGCCAGTCACCCGACCAGCCTTGCAGTTAGAAAATAATCATGACGTCAGATGACGGGAATACTAACAAGGAGAGAGAGAGAGAGAGAGAGAGAGCAGCAGACCTACTAAAAAGAAGCGAGTACATGCCCGGAGAAGTTCCTGGCAAAATATCAGGAGCAATGGCCGTGCCTCCGCCCCTCAAAACTTCCGCACCATGCATCCTCTATTTACAAAAGCCTACATTCCTAGATAATTTTTCAATTGCATACTTTTTTTTCATTAGGCCTATATGATGTGTGCCTATATAAGCTGATTCAATTATTTAATTATTAAATAAAAATGGAAATCATGGACAGAAATTTGGTTTTATTCATAGTTGACAGTGTTTTACATCGCAACATAAGTTTTTTTATTTTTTTATTTTTTACATTACACCATACGTTTCTGTAAATACTTGAAAATGAAAACATGTTACAATATACAGAATAAATTATTTCCATTTTTATTAAATAATTTAATGCAATTCACTTATGCATTAGTTTGTATAAGCACACATATCATATAATGAAATATTAATCATGAAAAAATTGTTTTAAGCAGGTGTACTCAAACTTTTGACTTGCAAGTATATCATAATATAGCCCAGTGCAGTGCAAGTGGTATTTTAGAATCAGGTCAAATGATAAAATTTTGCCTGATCACTTTAACAGTCAAAACTAGAATTATGAAGGAAGGCTTGTGTGTGCGTGCAAAGTAAAGTGGTGTGGAAGCATGTGAACTAAGCGTTACACTGACTATTGTGGTACTCAAAATATTTTCCTGAGGTTGGCAGGTCTGCTTTGTATCCGGATATATCCAGATTGTGTCCAGATTCAGTCGACACGGATGTCAGTTCACATCTGGCATTAGAATGCGGTATATATATATATATATATGTTTTTAACTGGTATATTTTTATACAGTCTATGGCAGCAATGCACTACCTATGCCTAGTCTGTTGGAAATTAAAACAAGAAGAAGTTTGCAAAGACCTGCGTTTGCAAAGATGCACTTCTCAAAATTTTCAAATGTCGTGAACAAAGCCTGCTTACGCGATTTGAGAACCAACCAAAATTACAGTTCGATCCACTTCTCTTTTGCTCCAGAAAATGATGTCAGATAGGTCTATCAGCAAACATATGGCTTAGCTATACCCAGAAGTCATCAAGTATTTTCCAAGAAATTACAAAAAATCGTTGACAACGTTTCTTTAGGTGCAGCGTCTTTTACTGCTAGTACCACAGAGTGAATGCGTAAGTGAATGCGATGATAAGAACATTTTCGGTTTTGCTGACCTATAAAGCGCTATTCCAAAAGCAAAATTAGACATGTTATACATTGTTAGAAAGCTAATACTCTCACCTACTAAATAAATTAATTGTCAATCAAGCCAGACTGTACTAAAAAGGGCGACAATGCCGTAAACAACAGGTGTGGTATTACGCACAGCTATTTTGGAAGGTTCTCAGGCATCACAAATGCCTGTATATTTCACAAACGGATTGTCCAAGACAATATATGACCGCTCAGTCTTAAAAGGGACATCTCTATGTGTAAAACCAATGGTAAGGTTGTATACTTATTCGATATTTAGTCCCAGATATTGACTGTAGAATGACATGGTATCATTTTTTAAAACTTTGTCTCATTAATTTCATTATTCAGTGTGGCTTCTTCTTGTGGTTTCCCGCTTTAATATGACACCGTTGGCGCGTGAATGAGTACATACTTCCGCTTAGGTAGGACGTCAGTTGACTAGGCGGTCCTTCAATGTGGCCCAGGACACATTCCTGTTCACACTGCTAAAATAATGTGGCCATATGCGACCCAGACCACCTACGAATGTGGCCTGAGTGATCGGATCTCAATGCGTCCTCAATGTTTCTTTGGTGCGTTCACACCTGTAGTTAGCGCTGTCCACTTGTGATCGGATCACCCAAGACGCATTTTAATGCCAGGTGTAAACAGGGCCAATGTAAAAAGAAGAAGGTGTCCAAGTGACTCTGGTTAAGTGCAACTGTAAAATTCCAATGCAAAATATTACAAAGACGTTCAGAGTCATTCCCAGGAGAAACAGTACCATATTGAAGTTAACATGGGTTTTGCAGAGGGAAGAGATTGCAATTTACAAATATCCAGAATATTCACTTGTGTCATGAAATGGTATGAATTTTTCCAAGGTCTTGGATAAGTAGACCTACATCAAGAGCAATGCTATACAGAATTATCATCTGTGGAAATTGAATTGGATAATCTTATAATGGTATTCACATAGGTGTCGGCAAGCAGTACAGTGATTTAGAGCACGAGTATTCACATATGAGCAAGGTTAGCTACACAACACAGTCCTCCACTGATCTTCCCTGTAGAATGCTGTCATTTTAAAATGAGAAATTCACACATCATTAGATAATTATATTAATTTGGACATTAGTAATCTGTGTGTCGACTGTGCAATTGTAGTGGCTGTGCTGTTCATTATAGTGACTGTGCTGCTTGTTGTAGTAGCTGTGCTGTTTGTTGTTGTTACTGTGCTGTATGTTATACTCATTATGCTGTTTGTTGTCGTGACTGTGGTGGTTGTTGTAGTGACTGTGCTGTTTGGTGTAGTAGCTGTGCTATTTTATGTAATGACTGTGCTGCTTGTTATACTCACTCTGCTGTTTGTTCTAGTGACTGTGCTGCTTGTTATACTCACTGTGCTGTTTGTTGTAGTGGCTGTGCTATTTGTTGTAGTAACTGTGCTGCTTGTTATACTCACTGTGCTGTTACAGTGGACTTGCATGAGATCCGGGAGGTTCGCCCAGGGAAGAACTCCAAGGACTTTGATCGATTTAAAGACTGCAAGGAAAAGTATGACGACAGGACCTGCTTCACTATCTTTTATGGATCCCAGTTTGTCCTGAACACACTGAGCCTTGGAGGTGAGTATGTGTGTGTGTGTCTGTGTGTGTGTATGTGCACATGTTTCTGTGCTCACACACGTATGTGTGTGTCTATAAGTGTGTGTGAGTGTTTTTGTAAGGCAGGGGTCTCATACATTAGTTCTGCAGGGCTGCGGTGTGTAGCAAGTTGTTGTTTTGTTTAATTTTTGTTTTGTTTTGCAGCCAAATTTGACGCTTGATGTGTGGCCAGTGTGGCCAGTTGGTATCTTAAATTAAGCACTATATAGTACTCAAATTCACCAGAAACCAGCAGACCCTGTGGTCCTCCAGAACTGGAGTTTGAGATCCCTTCTTTAAGGCAACCAGGTTTCAGTTAATAATGAGATCTGAATTGAATGTTGATTGACAGCTGATACAGTGGAGGACGCAGAGAAATGGCTGATGGGCCTGGAGCTGCTGAGACAGGAGACGCTGGAGGCTCCGACCCCTGATATAATAGAAAGGTGCACACACACACACACACACGCACACATGCATACTCACCCTCGCACACACAGACAGACTCTCTCTCACACACACATACGTGCTCACATTCTCTTTCCATACTCACACTGACGTTGGTCTTTGTTCCCCAGCTGGTTGAGGAAGCAGATGTATTCCATCAATCAGACAAAGAAGAACAGGTACACTATTACCGTACTCTTATCCTGCATCTTCATCCTCATCCTGCCTCCAATACGCCCTAATACACCCACTACCCCTCTCCCCTCTCTCACTCTCTCTCTCTCTAAGTAGCATCAGAATGAAGGAGCTGAAGTCTCTCCTGCCACAGCTCAACCTGAAAGTTCCTGGCGCTCGCTTTCTGAAGGACAGGTTTGCGGTACTGATCATCTCTTTTACTCATCCCCTCCTCGTTATTTCTAATTATTTACTTCTTTATTTGGCTGAACATGTCCAATTCCCACCCTAATTTGAAATATCCAACTGGCTATTTGTAGCTGCGTTTTCTTGTGCTACAAATATCTCCACTGCTGATTCGGGAGAGTGGAGACTTCTGCAGGCCTCCTCTGAAATGTGTGGTGTCGCCAGCCTGCTTCTTTTCAAACTGCAGCCCACAGCCCGGCTTGCAGCTGAGCCGATCAACCAGCAGGGTTCACCGGAGGGCAGTGAAATATGGACCCCTAAATGACCGGACCCTCCCATACCCTGGGCAACGTAATTGGCAGTAATGCGTTGCCCCAGTGGAGTTACCGGCCGCGGTCGGCGGTGGCACGGTCCGGAATAGATCCGAGACCGCGGGGCTCCTCCATGCATCACAGTGTGGTGCCTTAACTAAATGAGCCGCCCTACACCCCCCTCCTCACTATTATATTAATCGCCTCACTTCTCTGTTATAGTCAACCGCGCTCCCTCACTGTGACACTCATACAATCCTTGCTGTTCCAGTCATCTGTCTCCTCCCTGTTACACTCGTCCCCTCTGTTCTATTACACTCCTGCTCTTCTGTTTGTTACACTCACCCCCTCTGTTCTCTTACACTCCTGCTCTTCTGTTTGTTACACTCACCCCCTCTGTACTATTGCACTCCTGCTCTTCTGTCTGTTACACTCTTCCCCTCTGTTCCGTTACACTCCTGCTCTTCTGTCTGTTACACTCTTCCCCTCTGTTCCGTTACACTCCTGCTCTTCTGTCTGTTACACTCATCCCCTTTGCTTTGATGTGCTCTGGTTGTGTCACTACGCATGTATTTATGTGTGCCTGCCTGTCTGTCTGTCTGTCTGTGAGCAGAATGATGACAAACCTTTCATTTCTGTTGTCTTCAGGAGATAGGAGCAAGGAAAGATGTCCTGGACTTCGAGCAGTTTCATAAATTCTACAACATCGTAATGTTTGAAAACCAGAAGAGTGTGAGTTTATTTTCCCATATTTAGCTTAGGGGAGGCTTTTACTGTAAAAACCATATTTAAATGTTTGTAATCTCTTTTTATCAGATTCTGGAAGAGTTTAAGAAGGATTCCTGTGCCTTCATCATGGGGTAAGTCTGTGTTTTTTCTCTTTGTGCATACTTGAGTTGTGTGGTATAGCCATGAGTGTGCAGTAATTGTTAAATTTTTATAACTTTAAGTATACTGGAACTTTGTAGTCATATAACTGTGTAGTCTAGTGTAGAATTTTATAGTTGTATATGCACTCGAGGCTTATAGTTACATAGGCAAGACTGTGTTGCAATTGTGGTTGTGCATACTGCAATGCACAGTTTAAAGTTGTACATGTAGTTGTAGTTTATATTCGTATATAAGTATGCCATTGTTATGTTGTTTGCCAATTGAGCTTCTGATAGCTGTGTAATCAAGGGTAGAATATATATTTCAAATATTTATATATTTCAAAAATGTCATATTTTTAAAAAAATGGTAGCCTGCCTCTTTTCATTATGGCTTGTGCAGTACCTCTGTTCCATTTGCAAAGCCACCTATGCCTCCACCGTTTTTATTGAATTTTATAGATACATTTTTGGGAGGTATTTTTATTTTGTATTTTATATTGAACTAATGATAACAAAACATATTTGTCCATTTTCACTGCAGTTGTATGTAGTTACAGTTGTACACAGACTCTAGCACAAACTCTGTGCAGCTCTGTGCTTGTACAGCCACGAGTGGTATGGAGTTATCATATGTAGCTTTAGCGATGGTTGGTTGCACTGTCGCTGTGTATGTGCTGACCGCAGCTGTGTGGATGTACAGCTGCGTGGTTTTATCTCTCCCTGCTCTTCTCTCAGCAACACAGACAAACCCGACGCCTCTGCTGTCTTGCTGTATGATTTCCAGCGCTTCCTCCTTTACCAGCAAAAGGTAAGCACTGTCCACACAGCTCTGCATAGCCAAATGAATGAACAAATGAGTGAATGAATGATCAATCAATCAATCAGTGGATCTTTATTGTCTCCAAAAGGGCATTGTGTTAAAGCAGCAGGTACGCATGAATGCACAAGACACAACAAGAGATGAGCAGAATAAAATCATTTTAAAATAAAAAAGTTTTTTAACATGTATCAAATATAACACAATATATAAAATATAACATTACAAGACCTGTGTTAAATAAATAAATAAATAAATAAATAAATAAATAAATAAATAAATAAATAAATAAATAGCTGTACAGAACAGTCAGTCAGTCAAACAAACAACCTGCTAACGAACAAGAAACTGAACTGATCTTTGAATTCATAGGATTTTTTGAAGTATTGTTTTCGTGTAAAAATAACAATATTGGTTCCTCATTGTGTTTCAATGAGTGTAAAGACGTCATTGGTAACCATGCACATGTTCTCATAAAGACCATGGTTAGGATGGCTACAGCAATGTACACTGCCTGGCCAAAAAAAAAGTCGCACTCTAATATTTCGTTGGACCGCCTTTAGCTTTGATTACGGCGCGCATTCGTCGTGGCGTTGTTTCGACAACCTTATGCAACGTCACAACATTTATTTCCGTCCAGAATTGCATTGTCTTGTATTGATGACGGGAGAGTTGAACCACTCCATAAAGTCTTCTCCAGCACATCCCAAAGACTTTCAATGGGGTTAAGGTCAGGACTCCGTGGTGGCCAATTTACGTGTGAAAATGATTCCTCATGCTCCCAGAACCACTCTTTCGGTGGTTCTGGGAGCATGAATGATGAATCTTGGCATCGTCGTCCTGGAATATGCCCATGCCGTCAGGGAAGAAAAAATCCATTGATGGTTTAACCTGGTCATTCAGTACATTCAGGTACTCAGCTGACTTCATTTTATTGCCGCATAATGTTGCTGAGCTTAGACCTGTCCAATTGAAGCAACCCCAGATCATAACGCTGCCTCCAGAGACTTGTACAGTGGGCACTGTCCAAAAAAATCCAAACAGTGACTTTTTTTTGGGCCAGGCAGTGTAAATATAGTTTTGAAACCATACTATAAACTTAACCGGGCAAGACTCTCCTCATTTGAACCCTATAGGCATCTCTCAGTGGCAAACTTGACCTTCGATCTGACTACTGTACCGGTCAAGACCAGTCACATGTCAATCAAATGCTCAAATTTAAATATTGGATTTCACTACACGCAAATTCCCCAGCACAGCTCAGTGAAGCTATCTACAGTTATACAAATAACTGAGAGTTATTTGTTTGGGAGAATGAATAATCCACAGAACACTGAGAAACAAGCTTAGAGGAAGTAAGACAGCCACCATGTGGTTAGATCGCCACAGTGCGTCCATGGAAGTTTTATTTCCTTTAATGCTAATCATTCACAGTGTAGCTACTTTGTGCATTCTACCTACCCATTCTACCTACGAATAAGACAGGTTTTATCTAAATTATGTATTATTATTTATCATTTAGCTATTTGCCCTGCTAAAACAATATTAATAATCGTTATCAAGAATTACCTTTGGTCTGTTGCATTGGGTGCGTTGCTTGAACTTAAGACTGTATTAGCTATGTGAAAGCAGCCCTGTATGAACTGACAGCAGATTGCTAGATTTTCAAAGAAAAAAAAAAGTTTTAATTTAGTTCATCCTCTACTTAAAGACAGTTGCAAGCTAGTGTGTGATAACACCATCGTAACCTGTACAAATACACTATATAAGAAAGTTATACCGGTTAACTTATGTATGGAGCTGGACAATGCTTAGAACTTCAAATAAAATCTTATTTAGTAGGAAGATGTGCACACCAGTGATGATTTTCACAGCTGCATTCTGTTAATAATCAGTAGCATACTCAGTTGATGTCAGTATGGGACTTTCCCCCTCTGCACGAATCACCACTTTGGTTATATTTTTGTCCTTTAGCTTGGGCATTTCTGTGTTGTCTTGCTCTACTGTTGATTTACAACAGTAAAAGTCCTATTCTGCTTTTTATTCATATGGTGCCTTTCAGAAAACATCAGAGCCTTATGCACTGATTCAAAATGTATAGGTGTAATTGCTTGCTGTCTCACTATGTCCCCTTGTTTTCTCTTCCCCTTGCTCCTTCTCACTCTCTCTCTCCCTCTCTCTCTCTCTCAATTCAATTCAATTCAATTCAATTCAAGTTGCTTTATTGGCACAAATGTAATTATTGCCAAAGCATACATATATATATATAATATACAAAATAACAATATTAAAATTATGATGATAAGTGTAACAACATATAACAATAACAGCATAAGTAAATCAATAAATATTTACATGTTTATATGGGGTGGGTGGTCACTCACTGTCCCTCAGGCTATGCCAGGCTGAAATGAACTGGGCTGCAATTGGGGCTGTTGTTCCTTCCCCAAGAAGAATTGCACATTTTTCTTCTTTAGAGATGAAATTAAAATTATTTATAATTTGTGGAAATATTTTTTTCTAATTTGTAAATATTTTGTGCAAGTAAGGAGGAAGTGCATCTCTTTTGAGCCCCAGATAGTCATAAACCAGTTTCCTGGAGTGAACACATGTCTGGTTTCCTGAGATCTGGGTTTCTTTTGGAATATCATTATTTTAGATTTTTTAAAGTTTACTGTCAGTGCCCAGTTCTGACAGTATTGCTCTAGCAAATCCAAATGCTGCTGTAGCCCTTGTTCTGTGGCAACAGCAACACTAGGTCATCCGCATAGAGCAAGAATTTAACTTCCTTGTTGTTTAGGCTTAGGCCAGGGGTAGCAGATTGTTCCAACAGCACCACTAACTCATTAATATCGATATTAAAGAGAGTTGGTGACAAGCTGCATCCCTGAAAAACACCTTGTACTTGAGTAAAGAAATCTGTTCTTTTATTCCCAATATTTACTCCACATTTATTATTGACAAATAGATTTTATTATGTCATGAACTTTACACCCTACACCACTTTGGAGAATTTTATAATATAATCCTTCTTGCCAAATAGAATCAAAAGTCTTTTTAAAATCGATAAAGCATGCAAAAATTTTACCTTTGCTTTTTTGGTGTACATGTTGATTAATTAGGGTGTGTAAGGTGTAAACATGATCAGTTGTGCGATGGTTTGGTAGAAAGCCAATTTGTCCTTTGCTCAAGACATTGTGTTTGATAAGGAAGGCTAGCATTCTGGCATTGATAATGCCTCAGAAAATCTTCCCCAGATTGCTGCTCACACAGATGCCCCGGTAGTTATTAGGGTCACATTTGTCTCCACTCTTGTAAATTGTGGAAATAAGCCCCTGATTCCAGATATCAGGAAAGCAGCCAGCTTGGAAAACGAGATTGAACAATTTGAGCAGGGCCTGTCACAGCTCAGGGGTTCTGTGTTTAAGCTTCTCTGTCCTGATGCTGTCAGGTCCACATGCTTTTCCAGGTTTTAGCTTTTTAATGTTGTCTTCTAATTCTTTCATTGTAATTTGGTAATCAAGTGGGTTCTGATTTTTGGTAGTTGCTTCAAGGATTTGCAACTTTTCATTTTGTTTTTGTTCATAATTTAGATTATTAGGTGAAGTTTGCTCATAAACTTTTTCAAAATGATTTTTCCAAATATTGCAATTTTGTAAGGCCAAATTGTCTGGGTTTTTTTGTTCAATTTGTTCCATTTTTTCCAAAACTGATTTTGATCAATGGAGTCTTCAATTTCTTGTAGTTTTTTATTATAATGTATCCTTTTCTTTTCTTTTAGGGTCTTTTTGTACTCTTAGTTTTTCAACATAATTTTGTTGCATTTCTGTGTTGAGTGGCTGACGGTGTTTTTGATTGGATAGCAGTCTTAATTCTTTCCTGATATTTCTGCAGTCCTTATCAAACCACTCTTCTTTTAGTCTCTGTTTGGATGCAGAGCTGTTTTTAGTAAGACCTGCTTTATTGGCTGATTTATGATATATATTGTTAATTTTTGTTACAGCCATATTTATGCCTAATTGGCTTTGTTGAAACTCTGTTAAGATAAAGGTGTTAATAATGTTAGTAGTTTCAGGTGAACTTATTACACTTTTGAATTTGACTTCATTGTCAGGAGCCTATCAATATGACTTGTTTAATCTGTCTAGTTCACAGGGCTCAGACTCTGCTATTTGTTCTATAATTCTTTTTAGATATACATTTATCTGACAGTGGTCTGTTAGTGGTGTTTGTGGTCTGACAGTGAATGCACTAATATAGGAGTGGTTCATGTCAGTAATGGCATAGTCAACTGCACTATTCCCAAGAGCTGAACAATATGTGAACCTCCCTAAAGTGTCCCCTTTGATCCTGCCATTAAGCATGTACAGACCTAGGGAGCGACAGAGATGCCCCAACTCTTTCCCATTTTTGTTACAAATATGGTCAGGATTATTTCTGGGAATAACGGTAGGGGTGAAGTATAGAGAGGGCTGTCTGAAGATATGATTATTGCCAGTAGAATCTATGTCAGGCTCAGATCCTGTTCTGGCATTCAAATCTCCGATTAATAGGACATTACCCAGGGCCTGGTAATGTGTGATCTCTTTATGGAGATTTTCAAGAAAGTTTTCATTGTAGTAAGGTGACTCCAAAGGGGGAATGTATATATAAGTCATTATCACATTTGATAATGTTTTTATTTAATTTTAATCAGATGTGTTATTGCTCTCTCTCTCTCTCGCTCAGGAGTCTTGGGCGAATGACCTGAACCAGGTGAGGGAGCTGATGACAACCTTCATTGATGACACGATGAGGAAGACTAATGACCCTGAGTTCACAGTCGGCGAGGTATGTGTGCATTCTGTCTTTGTGTTTAGAGTGTTATATGTGTGTATGCTTTTATCTGTATTGTCACTGTGTAAAGTACCTTTGCATTATCTGTGAGAATTTTAAAAAATGACCAATTTAGGATGCCCAATCGTAAATATATGAGCTCATTACCACAACCTCCAGTCTCGATTCAGAAGCATGCAGTGCCAATCACTCAATTAGCTTTCACTAATTGTATGTCCCCTTGTTCTACTGGCAGAACCTGAAGTATCTGTTGTAATTCACTTTTTTGAACCCTTATATGATCTTAAAACCCTCAATCAAACCACCCCATTGGTCTTATTTTACTATGCCTGAAGAGATTAAGTCTTTACTCACAACATTTGCTTCATCAATTTAGTAGCCTTTCTTTGTAGTTTTTCCAGAGATTATACACTTTTCTTGTAGTAGGGTGCCCAGAGCTGCACGCAGTGCTCGAAGTGAGGTCTGAGAAAGTCACTGCGGACTTTTTATTGCTACAGTACAATGGCTAGATACTTACATGCCTGCTGTGATACCTGTTCTGTGATGATAAATGTTTGGACACATAATGTCAGAAACAGGCATCTATGTCATGAATAAATGTACCATATTCACCTCCCAGGACCTTTAATCAGTCAGGCCAATGTCTTAATTTAATGTGCTACGTGGCATTTTTGTTTTTATGTTCCAGTATTTTTATTGATAAGAATGATGGTTTGCACACCTGACACAGGTTCTGGAGACACACAAAAGTTATACTTTATATTAATATTTTAAATGATAACAGAAGAACAGGTTAAATCAGCAGGGTCCTAATTGCTGAAAGTATGGACACCTGGAACCCTGAAACTAAACGATTTGTAGAAAATGAACCTGTGTTCCACTGTGTAAATAAGTTTACAGAAAAGATTATGGAAGACCTTGAGCACACGTTTTCCGCATTCTTTACTGGTCAGGAGACTGGCAGAAACAAAAGCTAGCCTATGCAGGGGAGCCCCTGGACTGAGCCTGGGAAACCCCAATGTAGGGTATGAAAATGAGGATTTCCTGGTCTTTCTTAATGAAGGAAAATCAGGAAAAATCATATCTTTGTTTTTTGCCAGTTCAACACTTTGTGAAAATGTCCTCTGCCGTTGTCTCCTGTCTCCGTACAGTTCCTCAACTTTCTGTTCTCCAAGGAGAATTCTATCTGGGATGAGAAGTTCTCAGATGTTTGCACCCTGGACATGAACAATCCGCTGTCCCACTACTGGATAAACTCCTCCCACAACACGTCAGTACAAAACGACAGTGCAGCTGAGCATGAGTGTGACGTTACCTGGCTAGCGAGCGCCTATCGGACCGCCATCAGCGACTGCTGTTGGGCCGCTAGCATTTTGCATATTGGCAGTGCTTCGGCATTGACCGCTTTGCCTCAGTTATTCACTGGCGGGCCACTGTAGTGCCGATTTGCAAAGAGCTGTATAGTGGGCCACTAATGTGAGCTAGCAGGACCCTTCATGCTTGCTGGCTGTGGATGAATCTTCTGAACAGTTTTAATAATGCTGGTCCTGTAGCTTGTGGTTTGTTGTGTTAGTTCCCTTTGATGCTAGCGATGCGTTTCTTGTAATGCACTTCACAGTTTATTGCGGCATTTTCTGCAGCTTATGTGAAACAATGGTTTTTTTTGTGATAATGGAGCATTTCTTAGCTTCTGTGCGACACTGACATGTTTCATGCATCTATTGCATCAGTGATTTAACACCACTCTCTGTGCTGATATGGCCTTGTCTGTAGCTTGTTTGAGAGGTTGACCTGTTTCCTTGTGCCTCGCGATTGGTGCTGTGACTTTTCCTGTAGCTTGTGTGGGAGGTATAATAGTCTCCCATTGCTTGTGTAATGTTATGAAGGTGCAGCCTATTTCCTGTAGGTACTTGACAGGGGACCAGTTGCGGAGCGAGTCGTCCACTGAAGCCTATGTGCGATGCCTGCGTCTGGGCTGCCGATGCATAGAGTGTAAGCGCCTCTCTGTTCTCCCCACCAATAAACTGCACCTCCACCTTTCTGATGTAAGACATGTCGGATACTGTAAGTGCATGTTTATGCAGTAAGGAGGGTGGAAGGTTTGCCCCCTTATGTATTTTTTTATTTTATTCAGATGAGGAAAGCAGAGAGGGTTACAGATAGAGATGGGATCACAGTGCAGAAAATGCCAAGGCAGGAAATTTAATGGCCATACTTTGGTACATAGTAATAATAATAATTGAATTATTTAAATAAATAATAACTTAAAACCTCAACATGGGTTGAGATATGGGAGCCAACTGCCCTATGGACTATGTCATACTCTCTTTTCTGTTATTCCATTTTTTTAAATTGCTCACTAAGTTTTAAAAAGCGTAGTTAAACAAGTGGCTTAACACTCAGTGTTTTCTGCTTTGGCTTCAGTGGACTGCTGGGACGGTCCAGGTGAGCCCATTATCTACCACGGCTGGACCAGGACCACCAAGATCAAGTTCGAGGATGTGGTGAAGGCCATTAACGAGCACGCCTTTGTTGCATCTGAGTGAGTGCACCTCACCTGGTACTGTCTTCGCTTATGGAGTGTCTGGTTCTGTACTACAGTACTAAACGTTCATTGCCACCCAGTTTTACTCTATTATGGACCTTGAAGAATTTTCTGAATGTGCATCAGATTGGAATGATTGGGCTTCGATGGTAGATTGAAATTTCAGTGTTACGGATACAGAGCTGTGTATCTGGTTGTTGTGTAGAATCTGTGGTACAGCGCTGCTTTTGAGCTTTTAAAGATGGTGCCCTGTGTGGTCAGGGGTTAGACCCTGGTAAACGTGTTCACATCAGAACATCAACATCAGACCATCAGTCCTCCATCCCTGACATGCTGCTGACTTGAAGCTCCGCCCACCCACCCATCAATCCAATTTGACAAAAATGGGCACCATTTTAGTGCTGTTTACTGTCAGGAGAAGACGTAGCAAAGAGTAGTGGAAAGGTGTTGAAATCACAGAATAAATAAGAGAACTAACTTTACATATTGCTGGAATTTTAACTTATGAGAAACAACTGAATTCTGTTTAATTGAATGTATTGAACAGAGTACACCTGGTAAATGCAAGGCATAAGCCAAGAAAAGCTGCAATGGTTGTTTCCTAGTGCTTCGCAGGACCATCCACAATGGTCCACCCATAGTAATCTAATTACATACCTTGCAGAGGAACAGTATACTCAGACCAAATGGCTGTAAGCTGAATGTCCTGCAGAGATGCAGTGAAGTAGTTCATGAGGCACCACTATCCACTATTTGCTGGCCAAAGCAACATACAAAAACTGTCTGGTGACTCAGTAAATAATATGGCCAATATTCCTTACATTTACTTGCTTTCTAACATTGTTTTTGCTTTGCTGGACAGAAGCATGTATCCCCTATTAAAATGAGCATGAAAACTTATTTTTTGACAAGCCTGCATGTGCTGAGTGGTCTGCTGTTGTTATTATGTATTCTTTTGCTCTCATTCTTAATATGTAAGGTTTTCTCTACTCTTGTCTCAAATGCAAAAGACAGAACATAATCCAGGGCCATAATTAGAATGTTATGAAACTGAGTAAGTAAGTGGTTAAGGTTTCCTTTAATACTGCCGCACTCAGTGTGCGTTCAGTCTCTCAACGTTGCACTAGCGTTGAATGAACGTTGTGCCCGTGTCAGATACCCGCTGGTGCTGTCCATCGAGGAGCACTGCAGCATCGACCAGCAGAGGCAGATGGCGCGGATCTTCCGGGACGTGTTCCAGGACAAGCTGCTGACCGAACCCGTGGAGCTCATCGCTGATCAGCTGCCCTCTCCCACGCAGCTCAAGGGCAAGATCATATTAAAGGTGGGGCCAGGAGAGGAGGGGCAGAGGGGTGGGACTGCGTGAGAGGTCACAGGTCATGCCGTGGGCGACAGGGTACAGAGAGGTTGTCATGTCTGTGTGTGAAATATTGTATGTGTACACTAGTGCAGTCTATCTGTGAAATATGTGTGAACATGTATGTGACTGTGTGCATCAATGTACAGATAAACACATATTCACATAGACTGCACCTATTCAGTCTCTGTAAAATATGTGCACACCTGCAGTCTGAAATGCACGTACACCTGTGCAGTCTCTATGAAATGTATGTGCACCTGTGCAGTTTCTCTGAAATGTTGAAATGTATGTACATCTGCGTAGTCTCTCTGTGAAATGGGCGTACACCTGTGCAGTCTCTGTGAAATGTATGTGCACCTGTGCGGTTTCTCTGAAATGTTGAAATGTATGTACATCTGCGTAGTCTCTCTGTGAAATGCACATACACCTGTGCAGTCTCTCTGTGAAATGTATGTACATCAGTGCAGTCTCTCTGAAATGTGCGTACACCTGTACAGTCTCTATGAAATGCGCGTACACCTGTGCAGTCTCTCTGCGTTCACCAGTTGCTGGGTCTCCCTGTACAGCACAAGAAGCTGAGCATAGCAGATGGTCTGGACCGCACAAATGCCACCTTTGGCCGGGGAGACCTGCGGAAGGGGGAAAAGCAGGGAGACCTGTACATCTGGGACCCTGTGGACCAGGTACAGGCCCGTCTAAGCAGCGCTGAGCAGCAGGGTGGTATCACCAACCGTCTGTCACCAGTAAACAGGAGAGCTTAGCCTGTTAGTGCTGTGCAACAGTAGAGGAACTATCAGGAACTTTAGTGATTCCCCAAATGAGTCCCTGATTTATCTTCCACCAAACAAGAATTGTGAAATTATCCAAGTAATATGTACTGTCTCAGCTAAATACCAACTTTAGCTTGTTTTTGTTATTAAGTTATGTTTTGCATATAGTGAACTCCCAAATAACCAACCAGTGGGATCTTTGAGGATGAAGGTGCATGAAAGGTCAGATAAACCGGTAATAATTAAAATGAGCATTGCTGCTGGGGCAATTTCAAAATTAAAGGCATACTATGCAGGATTTGTTTTCATCCCCTTCGTGAACTTCAGCTGCCACCACCGAGGAAAAGCAATTCCAAGGTTAACTCTTTATGCCCAGAAACGTCCCAAACACATTTTAGAATAACAAATGCAGGTGCACAAATTTGGCGAAAGTGCATAAAGACAGAGATTGCCAGTGCATCATAGATATTCCTTAGCAAATGAAAGCTCATTCAATGACCTGAAGAACTGTAGTTTTGAAAAAGCTAATTTATGACAAAACAGTTTTATTTCACAAGTTACAGTACACATGAATTTTCAATATGAATAAATAGTCAAATAAAACAAAAATAATAAAAACGAGGCAAATTCATTTAATTCACCATTGCCAATGTTTCATAATTAGCACGTGATTGCAACAGTGTTGTTCGAGAATGAGGTGAATTAGTTCACCGTTCAATAATTGGACACATTGGAATTAGATAAATGAATGAATCTTGAATTGAATTCCAGGAGCTGAAATTTAGTTTCAGTACTTGCCATTGACAGTTTGGTATGTACCGAGTTTATAAATGAATCATTCTAAAAGATTTGTTTGTTCAATCTGGAACAATACTAGCCCTCACTCACAGGCTAGGCAGTAGGCACCCCCCCCCCCCCCGTCCATTGAGGCCCCAACCTCCGCATTGCCACTTCTGACACCAGTGTTACAGCAGGGATCTGGCGAGGCTCTAATTTGGGTCTCCTGGGGGAAAGGTGGCGGCACTAATCACTGCACTAAAGATGAATTCAGCATTAGTGGGGCAGTTAGGCAGCCACAGGAGCGTATTGCTACAATATTAAAACTGTTTCTGTCCTACAGGTGTGACAAATGTCACGAATGTATCCCTCAAAGACCATAGAGAGTCTGTCTGTGGAGTGCACTGCACACAGCTCGGTACTGCACAGCTTAGGATAAGAGAGGTGTTCAAGCACACTTACAGTGTCATGGCTCTGGGGTATGGGGAGATTAACGGTTTTTGGTGCTTGTGCCTGTGCTCTCAGCAATGGAACCGACACTACTCCGTGATCTCAGATGATAAGTTGTACTATGCTGAGGAGTATGAAGAGGAGGAGGATGAGCCCAGAAAGGTGAGTTGGGGGAGGAGCCTGCATCTTAGAGGACTGAGAGGAGTCTGCATGTTAGAGGGTTGAGATGAGTTGGTATTTTAGCAGACTGACCGGAATGGGAAGAGTCCAGCCGTTTGAGAAGTAGGAGGAATTTGTCTACTGGAAGTATATGACTATTTTCTGCTGTTCCAGGTTTCTCTCACACAGTGTTTAGCATTTTCTGGTTTCTTAACTGTGTGGCTTACCATTGTTGAATATATTTTTTCTACAGTGGCTGATTACTTATATGTAGTAATCTGACAGAATTTAAGATCTTGTAGACCAAACTTCACTCAGACTATGAAACATGGTTACAATGTTTCAGGTGCAGCAGAACAGCATTAACAGACAAAGGAACACAGAAGAATATTATTAAAATATCTGCTAGCTAATTTGCATGAAGAGCGAGTTAGTGCTACCTTCTCCTCAGTGGATTCATGTATTAGTCTGGATATTTCCATGCAGTGAGGGAAGAAAGTGTCAGTGCAGGGCAGTGCTATGCAAAGTCCTGTCTCTAGTCTACTGTCTCCTGTCTGTCTTCTCTGGTCTCCCTCTGCACACTGTCCTTGAATTTCTGTCCCTGAATGAAAACCAGTTTCTCCCACAGTTTCTAATTTCACACTCAGCACAATCATAGAAATTCAGTAAATACAGCAGTGGTATAAAGATACAATCAGATACCTGCTTGGATCCATGAAACCTGTCCATGTTGGAAATATGTTGCGGACACTTGAGGGGTGTGAGTGCTCTCAACATGTGACCTGTTTGGCTCTTTTAACCACCAGTTTCCAAAATCGCGTTTGTACAGATCAAGTGTATGTTTTCTAACAGTGGAAGTCTGCTTGTTGGAGGAGTAGCAGGAGATTGCCTTAGAGGACAGGGAGGAGCAATGCACCAATGCAATGCAAAGCTATTATCATCTTTTACTTTTGGAATCTTCTACATTCATACATTTATCCAGGGTGACTTACCCAGTTTAAATTTTTAGCATGCAGTCCATTTATGCAATTGGATATTTCTTGGAGCCATTCAGGTGGATACCTTGCCTGAGGGTGCAATGGCCGCGTGCGTCTCACCTCCTTTCCTTCTGTCCAGGGCATGAGGCCTACGGAGCTGCACTGCGGCGAGCCCTGGTTCCACGGGCGCATGTCAGAGGGCCGACAGACGGCAGAGCGCCTCCTGCAGGAATTCTGCGCCGAGTCAGGGGGGCGCGACGGGACCTTTCTGGTGCGGGAGAGCGACACCTTCGTCACGGACTTCACCCTCTCCTTCTGGTACCTCTCCGGTCCCTCTCTCCCGTACACATATTCATCAAGGGGTATTAGAGTGATGTTTGGGTGTTCGAGCCTGCATTAGGGTGATATTGGAGTATTGTGAATAACATTTGGGGGCCATATGGGTGTAGCAGGCTGATATTGGATGATGATCGGGTGTTTTATGGTGATATTGGAGAGGAATAGGGTCTTTTATAGTGATATTGGAGAGGAATAGGGTCTTTTATAGTGATATTGGAGGGGAATAGGGTCTTTTAGGGTGATATTGGAGAGGAATAGGGTCTTTTATAGTGATATTGGAGGGGAATAGGGTCTTTTAGGGTGATATTGGAGGGGAATAGGGTCTTTTAGGGTGATATTGGAGAGGAATAGGGTCTTTTATAGTGATATTGGAGGGGAATAGGGTCTTTTAGGGTGATATTGGAGGGGGATAGGGTCTTTTAGGGTGATATTGGAGGGGAATAGGATATTTTAGGGTGATATTGGAGGGGGATAGGGTCTTTTATGGTGATATTGGAGGGGGATAGGGTCTTTTAGGGTGATATTGGAGGGGAATAGGGTCTTTTATGGTGATATTGGAGGGGGATAGGGTCTTTTATGGTGATATTGGAGGGGGATAGGGTCTTTTAGGGTGATATTGGAGGGGAATAGGATATTTTAGGGTGATATTGGAGAGGAATAGGGTCTTTAGGGTGATATTGGAGGGGAATAGGATATTTTAGGGTGATATTGGAGGGGCTAGGTTCTTTTAGGGTGATATTGGAGAGGACTAGGATCTTTTACGGTGATATTGGAGAGGAATAGGGTCTTTTAGGGTGATATTGGAGAGGAATAGGATATTTTAGGGTGATATTGGAGGGGAATAGGATATTTTAGGGTGATATTGGAGGGGAATAGGATATTTTAGGGTGATATTGGAGGGGAATAGGATATTTTAGGGTGATATTGGAGGGGAATAGGATATTTTAGGGTGATATTGGAGGGGGATAGGATATTTTAGGGTGATATTGGAGGGGGTATGTTATTTTATGGTGATAATATAGGATAAAGGGGACGTATTAAGGTTATGCTGTAGTATTTAATGTGCATGCTGTTTCTTGCAGGCGTGGAGGGAGAGTACAGCACTGTCGAATTCGCTCCGGGTCAGAGGAGGGACACACGGTGTATTTCCTCACGGAAAACCTGCACTTCTCCAGTGTGTACGGCCTGGTGGAGCACTATCGCCAGAACCCCCTCCGCTGCATGGAGTTCGACCTCCGGCTCACTGATGCCGTGCCACGCCCTAATCAGCACGTCACACAGAAGTGAGTAAGGCACACATACACACACATGCACACACAAATACACACACACGCGCAAACACACGCTCACACACATACATACACACACACAAACACACGCGCTCACACACACGCACACACACACACACACAAACACACACATACATATACACACACAAACACACGCACACACACACACACACACAAACACACACATACATACACACACACAAACACACGCACACACACACACACATACACAAACACACACACACACACGCACACACACATGCACACATACACACACACACACACACATACACACACACACAAACACACGCGCACACACACACACGCACACACACACACAAACACACACATACATACACACACACAAACACACACATACATACACACACACAAACACACGCGCACACACACACACGCACACACACACACAAACACACACATACATACACACACACAAACACACACATACATACACACACACAAACACACGCGCACACACACACACACACACACGCACACACACACACACACAAACACACACATACATACACACACACAAACACACGCACACACACACACACACACACATACACAAACACACACACACGCACACACACATGCACACATACACACACACACACACACATACACACACACACACACACACACACAAACACACACATACATACACACCGCTTTATATTATCCTTTTCCTTTTTGTGATTTGTGTGTGTGTTTGCGTGTGCATATGTGTGTGTATGTGTGTTTAAACCTGTGTACTGTATGTGTGCTATGTATAGATGTGTGTGTGTGTGTGTGTGTGTGGTGCATACATATGTGTACTGTTTTAAACTCTGTGTGTGTATCTCAAGTGTATTTGTGTTAACCTCTGTGTCTGTGAGTATACGTGTCTGTGTCTGTGTGACGTTTTGTGCAGTAAACTTTCTGTTTGTGTCATCCAGCTGGTTCTACAGTAATCTGAGCAGAGGGGAGGCGGAGGACATGCTGATGCATATCCCACGTGACGGAGCCTTCCTCATCCGCCAGAGAGATACCAGTGACTCCTTTGCCATCACATTCAGGTGCGGCTGCTCCCTCTTTCCTGTACGTCATTCCCTATCTGTTTCCTGGTCTTGTGTAGGTGTGTCCAAATCCCACTCCTGTGTGGCTGTGTACAAATCAGGGGTCCAGGTTTTTTATCTCCTCAGCACAAGAGGATCAGTTGAGAGAAGCTCTTCATTGAAATCCATTATTTTTGGGTTGTCTTCAAATTGAAAATGAAAGTACTTCTGAAGCGTTATATCTCATCGTATGACCCTTCTAGAGAAAGTGAACATTGGAGATTGATGATTTTGCATTCCCATGTTGATGGTGTAGGCACAGCGTATACAAGGAGTACATGTTTTTGCATCACAAACTGGAGACTTGGCGCCTATGCAATTTTGTGCATTCACAGTGTCCACTGGGCAATAGGCCGAACAGAAAGTGATCGAAAGAAACGATCAGCCTCACATCTCGCCCACTGAAAATAGCAGCATCCCTTCATCCATGTATTTACTGTCAATGGTCCAAATCCTACTTCTGTGTGTCCAAACCCTGTGTGGGTGTGTTCCTCCTCTAATCCTTTTTGAGTGTGTCAAAAGCTTTTGTGGGTCTGTCCAAACTAGGGTTTGGTATTGTTCAGATTTTATAGATTCCGGGTTCCATTCTAATTCTGTTTATCGAATCAGTGGTTCTGATTCCTGTCATATTTTTGAGTACAAAAAGAAACCAAAATGCCTTGTACCCAAAACTTAGATTTAGGCTGCCATAGTCAGTTGTGTCATTTTGGTAAAAAAGTAAAATAGAGATAGTACATTACGCATCACACAACGAAGGCCACGCTCACGATGGGGGGAAACAATCTGTTGCGTTCCGTAGAGTTCATATTATAAGTATATTATCATGATTATAAAAATGCCGAAATGTTGTATAGTAAGCTGGGGGAAAAACAAGGGCAAAAACCAAGTGTTCTGTGTTCCCATGCAAAAAGCTGCTTTTAATTAGTGTTATTATGATAGCTGCTTTTAACTAGCATTAACATTAGTTAAAAGCAGCTAGGTCTATCATAGCTAATAATGTTAGTCAAAAGCATCTTAGTTCAAAGCAGCTAAGTTATCATAATAATGTTAGCTAGGTAGCTGTTTCCTTAGGATGTGGTGTGATACGTAACATTGCTAGCTGTGCAGTTACATGTCACATCACATCCTAAAAAACATACAAATTACCATTTTTGAGGCTCTTAGCCACAGCTAAAAGTTATAAGTACTTACTGGGGACAAGCTGAACAAGCCCGCTTTGAGATAGAGGCCCTTGTTCACGCTGTGTTTGTATCAAAACGCTGTGTAGCTGTGGCGGAACCCCCCTGTATTCTTATTTATGAGGGATTAGTTCTTCTTTGTGAGTAATTGGCTTTTATTTGTGTGCCACTGTT
Organism: Anguilla anguilla; assembly: GCF_013347855.1. Taxonomy (NCBI): domain Eukaryota; kingdom Metazoa; phylum Chordata; class Actinopteri; order Anguilliformes; family Anguillidae; genus Anguilla; species Anguilla anguilla. The sequence goes on along the minus strand of NC_049205.1, from coordinate 19,862,921 downwards.
TCTTATTTGTAAGTGAATGGTTGTGACGTTTTGCTGTGTGATTCAGGGGTGACGGTAAAGTGAAGCACTGCCGTATTCAGAAGGAGGGCTCCATGTTTGTCCTGGGATCCTCCACCGAGTTTGAGAGCCTGGTGGAGCTCGTCAACTACTTCCGTAAGAAGCCCCTCTACCGCAAGATCAAACTGCGCTACCCCGTTACCGAGGAGCTGGTGGCCCGGTTCAGCAAGGTGAGGCATGGGCCGAGCAAAAGAGAAGATTATAAGAGTGTGTCTGTTAGACAGCGTCTCAGACAAAGGATCTAAAGCCGCTTTTCCACCGCATGGTACCGGCTCAAGGTACTTCGTTTTCCACTGCAGATAGTACCTCGTCAATGTAGCTGCTCGTCATAGGGACGCCGCATGAAACTGTCATTTCTGACCAATCAGTGGTCTGCAGTGATTTCATGTCACCATTTGGTATCGCCTCAGCTCGCTTGGAACCTCGACGGAGGTGATACCAAAAAAAGTACCAGGTACCAGGTACGATCCACAACTTTTGCCCAATGGAAAAACTAAAAAGTTGAGTAGAGTCGAGTCGAGTTGAACCGGTACCATATGGTGGAAAAGCGACTTAAGAGAATGTCTGAGAGACGGTGTCTCAGATAAAGGATCTGTGAGAGTGTGTCTGAGAGACTGTCTCAGAGAAAGGATCTGAGAGAGGACATCTGAGCGAAGAGAATGGCTGACAGACTGTCTCAGAGAAATATTGAAGAACATGTCTAACAGACTGCATCTCAGAGAAAGGACATGAGAGAGCGGGTCTAAGGGAATATGTCAGAGATAGGGACTACATAAGTTAATGAGATATCATTGGTACTGTTATCTGTGCAGTCTTTTGGTTTTAACAAATTATTAGCTTTTTTGTAGTACTTTACAAATAGTAGTCTTACCAGTGAAAGATACCTGAACCGTACTAGTCTTTATCTGAGCGAGCATGTCTAAGAGAGACAGTATGAGAAGGGGTGTCTAGCAGTTTGTCTGAAGTGTATTTGGGTAAGGTATGTGTGTGTGTGAAGGGATTGTGGGTAATGGTTTTGACATTGCTGTATGCAGGAAAAAAACTCTACCTCCATCTATGAGCTGAAGATGTATGTGGAACCCAACGAGATTGAGCCATCCCTGGTATGTGATGCTACCTCTGTTGACTGTAACCATGGTGATTCAGTGTTACTGCTGGTAATCACACTGATCATGCAGACTAAAGATAAATCTGTGAAGTAAATAGTGTGAAATCTTTGTTTCCCAGGGCATTGTGACTGAACCACAACTTCTGATGTTTCTCTGTGTGTGTGTGTGTGTATACACATATGTGTATGAATGTGTGTGCATTCATGCATGCGTGTGTGTGTGTGTGTGTAAACGTGCATTCTTACTTTCATATGTGCTTGTTTGTGTGCATGTGTGCGCATCTGTGCCTATGTGTGCTTGTGTGTTTTTCTGTGTGTGTGTGTGTGTGTGTGTCCACAGCCCCAGAGCACTGTGAAGGCACTGTATGACTACCGAGCAGGTAGGGCAGATGAGCTCAGTTTCTCCAAGGGAGCTTTCATTCATAACGTGACCAAAGACTCCAGCAGCTGGTGAGACTACAGCGCATCCCGATCAAACTTACCAATCAGCACACAGTCTGCAGTCAGCTGACAGCTCTCTGGTGCCCACTGCAGGTGGAAGGGGGATTATGGAGGGAAGCTGCAGCACTTTTTTCCTGCAAACTATGTGGAGGAGGTCTCTAACAACAAGAATGTGGAGTCAAAAGACCAGGTGAGACTGAAGAGAGAGAGAGTGCGTGCGTGTGTGTGTACATGCTTGTTGTTTGTTTATATACTGGAGTGTTTATCTGTTTATATATTATTATATATTGTGTGTTATTAATGAAATATGTGTATGTGTTTGTGCGTAGATACTGAAAGAATGCTTGCGTGTTTGCGTATTCACACTGTGAAGTACTTAAGTACATGCATATGTGTGCATTCATCCTCTTATTTCTGTTGCAGGGGACAGAGGACAACCCACTGGGTGACCTGTGTAAGGGTGTGGTTGAGCTCTCCAAATGCAGTGTTGGTGAGAACTGTCATGCTGTACATGCCAAACGCTGCACACACATTGCACACATGCTAAACACATGCTGAACATGCCACACACATGCAGCACACTGGCCATGAAACCAACACACAGAAATGGGGCCATTTCCAAGATTTCACACAGGGGATGGCCTACTTTTGGGAGAGGCAGAAAATGACTAAAATATGCTTTTTATTTTACAAAATACAACATAAATGTGTCTATAAACTACAGTGTAAATGGTGGTAGTGTAGGTTTCTTTGCAGGGGACACAGGTATCATTTTTGTTATACCATTTGTTAATGGTATAACAAAAATTAAGGCATGCAACCTGTATTACGTATGAAATACATATAGCACATGCATATGATTTATTGATTTGGCTCTGTACTCCACAATTTTTTATTTGTAATCAAACAATTCACATGTGGTTAAAGTGCACATTCTCAGCTTCTGTTTAATGGTATTTTTATACATTTCACCATGTAGAATTTAAAGCACTTTTTCTAAATATTCAGGCCATCATAATGTTTGGTACAAATGGCGTCACAGTTGTTTCTGATTAGTTGTGTGTTCAGTTGCTTCCTTAGTAGTTAGTATAATGGAGCTTTCAGTATGTAGTTTTGATTGTAGCCTTTTGATAGCCTTTGGAGTCTGTAATTGGCATTTATGTGAATAAAAGTCAAAGAAGCTATTATGCGGCTATTATCAGTCAGAGATATAGGCCAAACCTTAGGCTAACTGAAACCAACTGTTCGGAACATCATTTAGAAGAAAGAGAGCATTGGTGAGCTCAGAAATCACAAAGAGTGTGGTAGGCTTTAGATTACAAATCTAAAAAGTCTTTTATCCGAACATTATGGAGTTTACTGTATATATATGTTTGTGTATGTGTGCTTGCAAATACATTCCAAATGCATGGATGTGAATACACGCAAATGTGTTTTTCAGGTACATGTATCAGCAAAGCTACCTATCCGTGCCTAAGTAGAGCGTATGATATAGTGTAGTGGATTGAGCAGAGCTGTTTTTGAATACCCACAGTGAGGGCAGGGCAAGCCAAGAACGGCATGTCGTACGTGCTCACGCTGCAGCTGAAGGAGGACGACACCATGCTGCCATTGGACATCGCCACGGATACAGTGGAGGACCTGTTCGAGTGGCACCAGGTGGCATGGGACGCCGCCCAGCGAGAGATCAGCAAGCAGTACAAGGCCAGTGACCTCACTTCCTCCTTTGCTTTCTCCGCTTCTGCCTTTGTGCCATTTTCTGCCTATCTGCGCAACGAACCAACCTGCTTGCATTCATTCGATTTATTCGTGCAGTAAATTTAACAAGGGCTGTGTATGTCAATCAGCAGTCTTCACACCAGCGTGAATGTGTTATCTATCTTTCATCCGTGGCCCCAGAGCTGTGCTTAAACTGATAAAATAACATTAACACCATCAGTAAAACGCATCAAAAAGTAGTGTACATAATAGCTGTGCAAAAAAAACTTGAAACAAAGAAAATGTATTCAAGCAGTATCACAGATGAGTTTTTTGTATAACTTGTGATCGTGTAATTTACTTACATTAAACTGCAACTTAAGTTCATGTGTAAGTGGGATAACTAGTATAGTTTATGTCAGTAGACAGGGAGTACACAGGAATGGGACTGGATTTGACAATGCCACAGCAATAAGACCTGGCCGAATAATTATCCAAACAGAGGACACCTTTTTGTCTGTGCCTCTGATCCAGCTGTAGTTGTGAAAATCTACAAAGTGGATTGTTTCCACTTCCACAACCCCTCAAGAGGTGGAAATTATTCTGGAATGGGAATTTCAGCCTAAAAGGACTTTGTCTGGTCTCCTCAGATCACCAAACAGAAAGAGAACGAGAAGAAGGACGAGGTTGCGATTGAGATGTCTGAGCTGGTGGTGTACTGCACGCCCCGCAGCAAAGAGAAGGAATGCTTTGGTACGGTGTTCAGACAACACTGCACTCAACATGAACCACATTTAACACCCTGAACCACACTCAACACTGTGGACAACAAGCAATGTCTCACTGCTTTTTACATGTATACATTCACCATGGAAATAACACACAGACATGTCCTCCTCATTGACTACAAAGTGCAGGAAGGTCAACTCTGGCTCATAAACCATGAACTGCACCGGGTTCGAAAGGGCTGGCCACACTAGATTCAGCCCGTTGTCATCTGAAAACACACGCGGGGAACAGGATTGAGACACGAGTGTACCACACACACACACACACACGCATGCAATCATGCACCTACTACTCACAAAAGCACACATGTTTCTGATTGGTCCATTGCCTTTTCTCAGAGAGCTTCACCTACAAGGAGATCCGCTCCTTCGTAGAGAACAAGGCACCGGTGGTGCGGGGCCGAGCAAAGGAGTTCCTCAAGTACAACCGCAAAGCTCTGAGCCGTATCTACCCCAAGGGCCAGCGCGTGGACTCCTCCAACTATGACCCCTACCCTTTCTGGCTCTGTGGCTGCCACATGGTGGCGCTCAACTTCCAAACTGGCGGTGAGTCTCACCCTGGTGGAAATTTCAGCTACCAGCATATGATGGAATCTAGCTTGAACCAGCCTCTGCTCCAGCTGGATACCATCTGGAATTTGGTGATGGTCTGTTGTCTGTACCAAACTGGCCCGGCAGCTGGACGTTGTATTGCCAGCATTGTTGCTATCTCAACCATCTTGTCGCCACCGTGACCATCTCCAAACCAGCTTCAAACCAGCTAGACCAGCTTAAAACCAGGCTGGAACCAAGCTGGAATTTCCACCAGCATACTGCAGAGGGATTAACTATACAGTATGTACTGGGAAACTGTGTGTGTGTGTGTGTGTGTGTGTGTGAAGCATGGGGTATTGTGTGGAGTTGTGTTGCTGTGAGAGTTAAGCTAGTTGTGGAGTTATCTGTGCATGCAACTGCTTTGCAGGATTTCTGTGCATTTTACTGTTGTGTAATCAGATTTCTTTTGTGTTTCGGTGTATACTCAGACAAGTGCATGCAGATGAACAGCGCCCTCTTCCGTCTGAATGGACAGACGGGGTATGTGTTGCAGTCCGAGATGATGCGCTCAGACAGCTATGATCCATACCCACAACCGGACAAGAAGAAAGTCAAATTCATCATCACAGTTCGAGTAAGGCCCCACCTACCCTTCTGTAGCACTGCCCTTGCCCACCCACTGACCCTGCCCACTGACTTCACCTACAGATCCCTAGCACAGAACTGTATAAGAACTAGAAAGGAAGCGTGGTCTCATGGTTCCATTTAACCCTATTCAATTCAGTACTTCTGCAAGATGGCTGCCATGGCTGATAATAGTATTACTGATGAGCTCAGCCATGTATTTTCTATGAATGTTGTACAGATTCATCAAGCTCACACTGTGGTAATCAATAGAAGCGGGCAATAACATTTTCCTGGAACAAAAAATTTTCCAGGCATGAACAAAAAAAAGAAAAATATGATCAGAAATCACTTGTCCACTTGCATTGACAGTCTAAATTGAGTTGAGGTATGAGTGTGTGAGTATGAGTGTGTGAGTGTATGGTCTGTGTCCTGTGATGGACTGGAAAACTGTTCGGGGTGTATTCCTTCCTCTAGTCCAATGCATGCTGGGATAGGCTCCAGCACTTCCTGTGACCCTGACCAGGAATAAGCGGGTATAGAAAATGGATGAATGGATGGATTGTATTGACTAGGCACACTAATCTCTGATTGGTTAAGAACAAAACCAATGACAGGGCCACGAGACAACCATTATGGCTTCACAGTTTTATCACCTGTGTCACATGTCAGTCTTATTTTTAAAAAAATGCTTATCGAGCTACCATTGGTATTATCAACAGGTGTGCTATCTACCGCACCTCCGGTTGGTATTGATATTGGTATTGATTGATCCTTTGTGTAATTTAGCAGTTGTTGCTAGCTAAAAACTACAGTGGATGCTATTACACTGCAAAAGTAGCAAAACGAACATATTCATGTGACATATCACATTGACCAATCAGAAAAAAACTATGGGCCTTGGAAAAAGCTCTATTTTGAGATGGCAAAGTTCCTTTCTAGTTCTTAAACAATTCTGTGATCCCTAGTCACTGAACCTACCCATTTGCAGTGCCCTTTGACCCTGCTGACAAACTCCACACATGTGATATATGAGAGACATTTTTTGCAGAGACTGGTCAGGTCATAGCATTAGCCATAAAGTATAAATGAATGGTAGCAATTAGCAAATCGTCCATTCATTGTGAATGGATTATGGGTAGTTTTGCTACAGATGAGTGCTTAGCCTGTTACCAGCTGAAAAAAACAAATGGAAGTCAATGGGAACTTTCATATGGGCGCTACTTACAGTATACTCCGATAACATCAATTATAAATCTTTTGTTCCCATTTTTTCTTCTTTATGCATTAAAAAACATGTCCACCTCAATGTATGGTGAATAATGAGGTGTGACAACTAATATTTATCCAGCTAAAAAAGCGGTTTTGACATGATGTTCCATTTTTGGTGCTGAAACATTTCACTAAAGAAAACCACAACATTACATCATCTCTATCAACTTAGGACAGAGCTGCAAAGTGCAACAGATGTCGTAAAATGTTAAGATACCTCTGAATGGCATTACACTGTCCTCCATGTTTATGAAGAAATGCAGTGTGGAACTGGCTCTCTGGTACCCCCTGTAGGTGATTGCAGCCAGGCACCTGCCCAAGCCAGGCCGCAGTATTGTTAGCCCCTTTGTGGAGATAGAGCTGTGTGGATTCAACACGGAAGACTGCAAGTTCAAGACCATCGTCCGACGTGAGGAAGGGGGTGGTTGGTGGGGGTGGAGGGTACCACGCTGTGTTCTGCTGTGTTTTCACTTTGCTGATGTGTACTGTAATTTATTTACCATTTGTATGGGTGCGTGTGTTGTACTCCTGTCTTACTCCTGTCTAGGGTTGCAAAATTCCGGGAATATTCAAGGATGGAAATTTTCCATGGGAATTAACGGGAATTTATGGGAATTAACATGAAATAACGGGAATAAAATGGAAATATAGCCCTATTTGCTCAGGCTGCATTTACCATGTCATATGCAGATAGAAACAAACCTTTTACCATACCATAAGCAGACATAATTGCAAACATTCCCTAATGACCCCCCTCAAAAAAAAAAGACTTTTCTCTTAACACCTAAAAAAACCTCCAAAAACAGTCTTCCGAGAATTCTATTTACATAGATAGTTGAAGCACAAGTTTTTAGAAAAAGTCAAGGAATGACAGACATGTGGAATAAACATTAATAAAATACATCCCATTTTACTGTGCAAGGGGTCAGTTGACCCGGCGGTTCTAGTGATGAGCAGCATACCGTGAGTAGTGCCAGGTGACGTCGGCAGCACACTACGTGACCAAAGACGGGAAGTTTTGGAGAGAGGCTAACTGCTTGTCCAAAATGACCAATATTTATACGACGTCTCCATGCCGCTTCACAGCGATAAAAATATCCTACTTATCAGACGGCATTAATTTAGTCAACGAAAAATATACCTTACGACCCCTTTTTCCATGATGAAAACAAAACATAATGAAATAACAATTCAGAATATGCCTTAGGGTTTAAATTGAACAACTCATTTATAAAATAAATGTTTTACAATAAAGAATGAATGCAAATAGATGAATTAAAACTCATCAATTAGCATGCTCAATCAAGCAGCATCACATGGTAACAGCTAGCTAGCAGAAGGTGTTAACAAGGTATAAACTGTGTACTTTGCATTAGGCTACTATCTGCCGGTTAACTGAAATATAAAAAATATAAAATATATTCACTCCATTAATATAATCAAAACTTACCTGAAAGCATGTAGTCCTTTGGCTCAGACAGTGCAGTAGTGTTGGCAGTAATGTGGGCTGCACACTTGATGGGAGAATGCACTGTGCGTGCAGAGGGTTGTAATTTTACTGAATTCCTATTTAAAGGTGCAGTGTGTAGAATGTTGTGGCATCTAGCGGTGAGGTTGCAGATTGCAACCAACTGAATACCCCCCCTCACCCCTCCCTTTCCAATGACGTAGGAGAAGCTACGGAGGCCTGTAAGTTCCAAAAATTATGTCATCATCTACGACAGCATCGAGTAGCCAAGTGTCAAGTGATGAGGTTCCTTGATAGATTTATAAATTGTATTTAGTTATTTAGTCTGTAAAACTATAGGTCATAGCTTACAAGATAGCGATTATGATTGTTAATTGTTCCGAATTGTGGTAGCATTTTATTGCTAAAGTTAGCTAACGTTAGCTGCTTTGCATGGTAAATCATAGAAAGACATGGTGCGTCACAAAAACTATTACACTACTAACGCTTACATTACAGTGTGAAATATCCTCATTATAAAATACCACTAACCTATGTAAAGACACTCAATTTCAAAAATAACGTATATAACCAAAATATTTTGAGCAGTAATACTTACATAGCAATGATGAAATCTTATCTGTTTTCAATAGATAGAGACAGAGTAAATCAATGATATATTTCTATCCGCTTCTGTCTTACACCAGAAAACGATGTCAGCTAGGTCTATCAGCAAACATATGACTTAGCTATGCCCAAGAAGTCCTCAATAATAATAGTATTTTCCAAGAAATTACGAAAAATTGTTAACAACTTTTCATTAGGTGCAGCGTATTTTACTGCTACCACAGAGTGAATTCGTAAGTGAACGCGATGATAACAAAACTTTCCATTACGCTGACCAATGAAACGCTAGACATGTTATCCATCGTTATAAAGCTTATACTCTCTCCTGCTGAATAAATGGATTGTCAATCAAGCCAGACTGTACTAAAAAGGACAACAACGCCGTAAACAACACGTGTGGTATTACACACAGCTATTTTGGAAGGTACCCAGGCATCACAAATGCGCCCTCTCTAGTGCCGTTTGTCCGTTCTGGGCTACTGTAGAAACATGGCGGTGCAACATGGCGGCCTCTGTGGAAGAGGACCCGCTCCCTATGTAGATATAAAGGGCTCATTCAAGGTAACGAAAACACAACAATTCTTATTTTCTTGGGATTATACACTAATTAAAACATACTTTTGAATATTACATTCAATTTCTGCCAGGTCCGTTCCGCTAGATGCCACTAAATTCTACACACTGCACCTTTAAAGGGATGCTGGCAAATTATCAGTACATGTGACGGAAGAGTGCGCTGCTGAATGCAGTGCATGGTTGCAATTCAATTAAATGGGAATCCTTTTAACCAAAACATGCCATAAGACCTAGTGTTGCTTTTTATGTGCATTCCCCCCCTAAATAAGTTCACTATTAAAAGGTAAGATTTTTATATTGAAATTGTGCAAAATTCCCGAGCTTAACTTCCCTTCCAAAATTTCCGGAAATTTACTGGAAATATTCCGACCCTTTGCAACCCTACTCCTGTCTCCTGTGCATCTGTGCTTGCGTCCACATGCATTTGTGTGTGTGTGTGTGTGTGGGGTACACTCACTCCTGTGTGTGGTGTCTCAATCCTGTTCCCCGCATGTTTTCAGATGATAACGGGCTGAATCCAGTGTGGCCAGCCCCTCCGGACCCGGTGCAGTTCCAGGTTTATGAGCCAGAGTTGACCTTCCTGCGCTTTGTAGTCAATGAGGAGGACATGTTCTCTGACCCCAACTTCCTAGCCCAGGCAACCTTTCCTGTTAAAGGCATCCGGTCAGGTGAGAGATACCCCTAAATGCACACACACACTGAGGCGCCTCTAGGGATTTTTGGCCCCAGCAAAAGATCTCACATTGGGACTTCAAGAAATCCTATGCTCTAATTTTTTTTGAGGGCCCCTATCAGTCAGGGCCATTGAAATCGTACTAACTTCCCCCTTTAAAGGCACCCCTGAACACACACTCTTACTTATCACCTCCTCTATTCCCAGGTTATCGATCGGTTCCACTGAAGAATGGTTTCAGTGAGACTATTGAGCTTGCGTCCCTGCTGGTTTACATTGACGTGGAGCCAGTGGAGGTAGGTTTGGAGAGGCCCTCTGAGCTGGGAGCATATCTCTCAATTGGACTGCTCATGAAAACCCAGCGTAGACCAAAACTGCCACAGCAGATGAGACAAAAATGACCTGCTTTAATAATGAAATCTTTAACTCTTTAAGTACACTGCACAGTCCATATCAAAAGAACATTTAACAAATTAAATGACTGTAAGTTATGAGTGTTTGAGCAGATCTGTCTCGTCTTTTAACTTTGGATTCAAGATTTTACATGTTGAATTTCAGGGACCACAGTAGTTGCTGGTAGTTTACAAGATGCCAAGAAGTGTTGAGAACATTTTAAAACCATTTCATCCACTGACGGATTTTAGACCTGAACTGGCCTTAGGAGACCTGGTTCTGCTAATTGTGTGGTCAAATGGGTGATGATGTCATTTACATGCTGGGTACAATCTGTGTACAATTGTATGCAGTATTAATAGTTGTTATCTCTGTAGCATGTGTTAACAGGGACTAGTATCTCTTAGTGCGTGGTGGATGGGAGTGTGGATGATAATGTCACATGTGGTGATGATGTCATTGTCTTTGTGATCCACTCAGAAAGCAGAGGAGGAGCTATACTCATCTTTCAACCAGCTGAGAAGGAGGCAGGCGGAGCTGGGCAACGAGCTCTTCCTGTATGACAGCCACACTGGCCTGCAGCGGTCTGCCCCAGCGCATAAACGCGATGACCTCATCCGAGAGTTCAGTACCAACGAGAGCCAGTTGCACAAGATCCAGGACACCTGCAGACAGAAGTGAGTGCACGCATGTTGAGGTCTGGGACAGGGTTACCTTAATGTTACAACGTCACAAATTTCCCCATGAAGGAATTTCCCAGCAAATCGTCCCAGAACAAGACCTTGAAACAATAAATAAATGAAAAACTATAAACAGCACTACCTACAACTACTTTAATAATAATTATAATAATAATAATAATAATAATAATAATAATAATAATAATCTTCTTCTTAGTAGTAATAGTATTGTTATAAAATAATAATAATAATCTTCATTTCATCACAATCTGCAATGTTAGCATTTACTAAAATTCTGTCTGTTTGTCTATCTGCAGGATGAAGGATAAGAAGATCGACAATAGCAGGTTTTACTCATGAACCAGACTGCCTCCCTGCTCTGCCCCCCCCCCACTCTCTCTGCTCCCGAATGTTGTGCGTTCCTAGTACATGCATATGATGCCGTTCTGCTCTGCTGCAGACCTGCTTCCGTTTTATACGCCAAAGTAAACAAGTTTAAATACAGATCCGATGAGGCGAAGCACCTCTGCACACACACCTAAAATCAACTCGCAGTCACTATTGTTTGGACTTTGCTTAAGTTTTATTGTGTGAACTTATTTGACACCATTTTTGTTATTTTAAATAAATATAGTACTTTTTTGTCTTTCTCTCCATTTGAATTTATAATCCTATCTTATCGCTGCCGTAAGTTGGAGAGAGCATCTCCACTGTCTGAAATGCGATCTGCCAGCTGCCTCTACTTTAAACTGCTGTCAGAGTAAGATGAGGATATTGTTCCTACATTCGGTACATATTTACATGTATGTAATCAGTACAATGACATAATTCTCAGGTTATACACAATAATGGTTGTTTTGACAGAACACCAGTAGAATTTATACTTTATAGTTTTTTTTATAGGTGATCAAAGTGCAATAGTGGTCAATTGTGACAACAGCTTGGAATATAGCAACGCTTGATTTTGAGGTTACAGGTATACTCTCCGCGGCCTGGGAGTGTTAGCCAGGTCAGGGTCATTGAGGCCGAAATATCTCAGGTGGGTGCACTTATTTTCATGTGCACTCTGGATAAATGGTACCGGCTAAAAGTTTGTAATTTAATGGTGAATTCAGAGGTGGAGGTACTGAGAGGAATGGATACGCCTCCATTTTCCACCGACAGAAGCACAATTCACACTGAAAGTCAAACCATAGACCAGGGGTCTCATCCATACAAATGTTTTAGGATTTAAGCATGAATGTAATCTTAAGATCATTTCCCAAGTTGTGCTTACCCAGTCTTATAAACGCGGCCAATAACAATCATTTCCTCATGAATAAGGTTGCATGCGAAGACATCTTGCGCTCTTCATGCCTGAAATTGATTATCAAGTTTTATTCTGAAAGCGCGAGTACAGCCCCCTTCAGGGCTTACGTGGAGCCCGTTCGGGTGGCTGCCAACCCTATAGCCAGCAGTTATGTCTTTCGTCTGGTATAAACTGGAAGATACGGTCATATCCACGTCTAAGTAGGATTTCGTAAATAACTGCTTAGCTCAAGTTTTCTGCGAATGCCACTAATGGAGATATCATTTGATAGTAAGACCGTTTTATAAATGAGCCCCTAGGGATCTCCAGCACCAGGGCCCTGTTTCACATAGGCCCTGTCGATTTAAGCAATCCAAGATAATTTGATGCGTGTCTCATCTAATTATCGAATTAAATTTGGGCTTACTGTGTTGCACAAACGTGAATTAGGATTCGATTTGTTTAACTAGGATCGAATCATATCAAATAACTTCGAGCACCTGCTCTTCTATAACGGAGAGATGAATCGCACGGCAAAAACAGATCATACTCCTTCTATTGGCACAAAGGGAGGCGGCGTCGACCTCTGTTATTTTTCTCCAATATTTTTTTGAGCTCTCATAATGTAACCTATGTTGGAGAGGACATATTTGAGTAAGAAAACTTCACGCGCTTTCTGAAATGTCACCACTTATTTTTCAGGGCATGTGACAGCAGCTGCAAAAGGAGTTGGCAGCATGTCAAAGCTGAATATAAAAACATACTGAAAAAATATCGTCTTTATTCAAAGCCTACATTTTCAACTCGGTAATGTACAAGTTAGTGGTTAATCTCACAAGACATTTGGAAATGCTATGAAAACATTTATTTATTAGGGATTATGTACATTTTACCGGGGTGAAACCTTCTTGCATATGATGTCTTTACCTGCATAGAAACCTTCCTTCCTTACATGGCCAGGAAAAGCTTTTTGACTGCAAGGTACACTTCCCTGATTGCTCCTTAGGCTATACTGTGGCTTTACTTATGTTTTTTTAGCCAATAGCCATTTTCTCATTTTCTTAGATTTTTGTCTCTGCCATTGTTTAAATTTCCTCATTTTACTACTGTATTTATTGTGTAATCTTGTATCCTGTTTGTGAGTTTAATTTGGCTTTTATTTTTGTCCTCAAATGTGAAGCACTTTGCATTGCATTTTATGTATGAAACAAATGAACAAATAAAGTTTATTATTGAATTTTTTGCATCGCCAACAGTGTATAAAAATGTACCTGTGCAAGGAAGTGGAGCTCATTGCAATGTTTGCATCACTGTTAGGGCTCGCTTTGCTCCGAGCTGGCAATATGCATGTCTATTAATTGCTGGAGGTAAATAATTAGTAGCACTCCTAAAGACAATCGTACGAGTGCCTTAAAGGATCTTGTTGGTCTCTAACACGTTCCCTTCCAAATTCTCTTCTTACAATGATGGCTCGTTCATTGACAAGAACCTTGCGTTCATTTCTGCTATTGTTGGTGTATGTGTGTGTGATTTCACCTTGTGGCTTATGGGCTTTGTTCATGTCATCCAGCTAATTTCAGCATAAACCTGCAGTTTCACAGGTTTGGTTTTATGACTGTTGCAAAAAATCTGGCAAAATTGTGAACTTGCTTCCTAAAACTAAAAATCCTGACTTAATCCAAAAATGTCAACAAACTAATCAGGTTAACTGAGTTAGCCACATGCATGAAACAGGGCCCAGTCCTGGAGGGCAGTAGTGTTAGCATATTTTATGGTTCTTTCAATAAGTGTGTGGGGGTTGTTGCTGTAGATCTGTAGATTGTGAATGGTTTTTTTCCCGAAGCATCAAAATAAATGTACCTCAATTATTGAATTTAAAAAGTGCACAGGCCTTGGATATTGGTTAAATGTTTTTGGGATAGATTAGCTTTTTTGACTGTTCATGAAAACAAAAAGAGAATCGGGGCCTGCTTACCAAAGATCAAGGCTTTAATATGATCGATAAAGGTATGAATGTGCTAGTTGATGGCCACCTCGGGTCTTCACAGCCAGCATTTGTAACCTGTGACATTACACTCAAACAAATCCCAGCCATGACAGGCAGTGTGCTTCACCAGGCCTGATATTCTCCAAAGATTAGAAGTGACTTTCAGCTCTTCTGACCAAATGTAGTGCTTATGCCACAAAGTTGCTCCAGCCAATCATGGTCAGCTGTGGATCATTAATTAATGCACATCTGAAGTCCACGTCCTTTCCTTCATGCTTGTGTGTGTATACAGCCATCTTTTTTGTGAGCTTCAAACACTGATGAAAAGACAGCAATTGGGTAGGTATAATTTCAAAAGAGGGGTTTGTTGGTTGAAAAGAGTGGTTGTGGTGAAGAAATATGGATGGATTCAGTCAAAATGTATGAATTACAAAGAAAAGCAAGTATTTCCTCATTTTTTTACACTGTGGCCACTAAATTGAGAAATTTCTGAACTCACCAAACTGGAGAAAATAAATGCCTATTTTACTTGCAAACAGTGAAACAGGGGAAGGGAATGACACTCAGTCCAAGGGCCTGATTTTCTGAGACCTTTAGCATGTCCTTTTAGCACACATGAAACTAATAACAGAACCAATGAGTGCTGCAAAACAAATACCATGACGAATCAATGGTCATGTTATTGGTTTTGCATGGGCTAAAAGTTTTTGTGAATCAGACCCTAATCAAATAATGGTAGCAGGACACAAGTATGAAACATATTCACAGACCATTTATTTTGCTTGAAATTACTTTTCACATTGCTTATTTTCCTCTCTTCCTCCCTCCATCGCCTCGTCTTTATTCTGTCTTTTCCCGAGGATGGCAGTCACAGAACGAAGGCGGCGGCAGCTGCCAGGAGAGACGCAACTGATGTTTTTGCTGACAATCTTTACAAAATTTGTCTTTTTTTTCCACACACACACACACACACACACACAGCTTTGCTGGGAGGGGCGGGGTTGACAGGGAGGGGGTGGGGCTGGTGGGGAAGGACAGGGCCACAGGCCCAACATTAAGACACGAGTCCACCCAGTGACACTTCGGGCCACAGAAAAGCCGAAGTCAGAGAGGAACCCTTGCCGAATTCACTCTGATAAAGGGGAATTGGACTGACCGGGGCTTAGAGGGTCTAAATGAAGGAGATCCACAGGTTAGATACAGCAAACAGACCAAAGAAAAAAAAATTCCGTTACGATGAAATGAAAAAACCTCTCAACATCCTCCCTTATGGTGACTGTTGAGAAACCTTCTTTGAAGTGTTCAGTTCAGAGGAACTAAACGCCCACCAACATACACACCCCCATGTCTGCTAGTGTGGTCAAACGGCATTGCAAATATGTGTGCTGTAAATCAACAATGACCGAAGGATTTCGGAAAAGACTCCTTGCTTAGGAAACAGTATATGTCTGCTGGGTGTTGGTATGTGTATGTGTACACAAAACAGTAATGAATTTCTCTGACTGATGCACAATGTTAATGTTATGGACAAACAGCTTCTCCCATCACAGGGCAATATGAACGCAAACACGTGTACTTCATTACACACACACACTCACACCCACACACACACCCATCCACCCACACACACAGACACACACAGACACACACTTATATGCATGAATGTACAGTGTCACCCCAAAACAGTCTCTGTCCTAACAAGAAGCTGCACCTGGCGTCATCGGACTCCACACTTGACAGAAATATTATAAAATTAAAACATAACAGAAGCTGATGTACATGCAAAAGCACAAGCAATACATCTGACTGAAATGATCAACTCAAACCGCTAAAACATAAGATTAAAAGACTGAACAGCAGAAGCACCGTAACAGCTGAAAGAGAATTAGTGCCCCTGCTGTGGAAAACACGCACGTACGCACGCACATACTCGTGCATACGCAATGCAAACACACACACACCCTGAAGATGAAGGCAACAGCTGTCTCCTGTAGAAGGAGAGAGGGAAAATATATACATTTATATTTATACATTTATATACACATGATATATGTATATAAAAAGCGTATACAATAAATGAAAAATAAGTTTGGTCTTGACTGATTACAGAGAAAATGACTTGTTTGTCTACTTCTTCCTCTGTTCCTCAGACCTTTGATTTTTCTTGTTGGTCACTGGACAGCCAATCAGAGAAAAGGCTCACGCTAAAATGGCCAATCAGACAGGAAATGCACAATGAAGGAACGACTATGCAGTACTTGTGAGCAAAGTTTCCACAGACTGTAACCAGAGCAGAAAGAAAGAAAAGGAGACGCAGAGAGTAAAGAGTTGAGACAAATGCGGAAATAAAAGGTAGTACCAGACCACCTCCTACATAACCCTTTTTTTTAAATACGGGGGGAGATTTATGTACACTGGAAATAAAACTATTTTCTATAAAGAAAAAAAATCCTTTCAAATGTATGTTAGGCGACTGGGCAGAACACCCAACTTCAGATGAAAAATGTCAAAACAAGAATATATATTCTATATATAAACACACAGTATATGAAAGCAGAGATGTCTGGAAAAATATGTTCATTCAAGTCAATAGAAATTGATGGAGACAGTGGGAAAGTGCGGGAGGGAGACAGACACAGTATTTCACTGCGGTTTCATATGCCTAGAGTGGAACTTCATCCACTGGACAACCTGAACAAACAAGACTGGCATCCAGGTCAGGGGGGAAAAAAACACGAGCGTTAAATTCTCACAACCGGACACAATTCTCAACTCGCTGTGGTTCAAACTGAAATAGTCTCTTTTGAAAAGGACACTGCCGTAGCACCAGGACTCGTCTGGGGATTTTTCAGGCTCGCCAGGTCCTGAACAAATGAAAGTGAGGTGTGGGTTTTTTTCGAACCAAAGCTTCCTGAACAGGAAAAGCGGAGGAAGTGGAATCCCCAGCCTGTCGCTCTCTGCTCCATGTGGACGGCGTGGAGCCGCTGGGGGCAGTGAGGGCCTCGGGTCAAAAGGTCAGAGTTTTGTGCACGAAGGAGCGGTAGCCCGCTCACAAAAACCCAAACTTGCACTTGACGCATCTCACTGCAGAGACGTCTTTTGGCATTGATGTCACAAGAAAGACGGTCCTGGGGTCGGCATGATATCGCAGGGTCCTGGCGTGGCAACGATGTCATACGGTCCTGCTTTTGGGGATGACATCATAAGGTCCTGGGATGATAAAGATGTGCATGGTCGGGATGATGTCACGGGGTCCTTTTGTGAGGCCGACATCAAAAAGGTCCTAGTGTCAGGTATGATGTCAGTCTATCCTGCTATGGGGATGATTTCATGAGGTCCTGGTTTATTTTGGATGATGTCAGAAGGTCCTAGCGTGATGATAATGTAATAGGTGTACAATCACCAGGCCTCTGTATAGCGAACGTCCACTTCCTTCAGATTGGGCAGCTTTGCCTGTGGGTGGGGGGGGGGTGGGGGGTTATTGGAAAGAAAAAAGAAAACAAAGCAATGAGAGAAATGCAAAAGAATGTAGTAAAAAGGTAAAAAGGTTGGGAAAATGGAGTGTAGAAGGAAGGGAGGGATTAAAAATGAAAGAAAACGAAGCTATAACCCTACTGCACAACCACAACAATAAGCAGCACAGAATACCTCTTTACTTTTAAAACCCTGTGCAAGTTAAATCATCCTATTTTAAAGGGCATTTTACTATTTACACCAGCCCAGCAGCGTTTCTGTTCAGTGGCCCGACAATCAGAAACATACAAGTATCCATACAGAACAGATGTCAGAAAATTGCAGACCGTACCTTACGTTTGCAAATTCAGAAAAAGTAAGCATACGTCTTTATTTCATGGCTTAATGAAGTCTTTAAATGTAAGAAAAAAAGGGGAAAGGGTCTTGAAAAAAAAAAAAAAACAGCCCACTGCTGACATCACATTATTCATTTTACTTTGTTTTATTGTTGCCTTCTGTAAAGAACTTTGAGATCATCTCTGTATGTAAAATGTATTATTATTATTATTATTATTATTTATACCATGTTATTTCACAGAAAGTAGGCTCTGTAGACTCATCACTGATATCACACTCATAACTGCGGGAATGTGAAGGACAACTGCAAGGGGTTTGAGTGACAGGAGGGAGCGGGTGTGGGGAGGAGACCCACCTTGAGGTCCTCGTAGGTATCAGCAGAGAGTTTGGTGCTGTTCATATTCAGGCTGCACAGGCTTTTCATAGCTGAAAGACAGAAACACACGCATACACAGTTACTGCAGGTACACACATGGTTACTACAAGCACACATACACGCTACATGTGCATATACACAGACATGGTTACCTACACATACGCACACGTGCACACACATGGTTACTATATGCACACACACACACACACACACACAGTAACCACTCACACACACACCATCACTGTGTTTCTGTATGTCAGCACTGTCTATCAGTACTATACTAAGGTTTCATAGTATCATGTAGCGGGTGGAAGCTGTAAAACCTGTCTTCACCTGTGTATGTGCAGTACACTCCTGTGTGTGCGTGTGTGGATTGTGTATCACGGCTGATGTGTGTAGTGTTCTTACAGCTGAGAGCCAGCAGACCAGCATCAGTGACAGGCGTCTCGCACAGGTTCAACACCTGCAGGCACGCCAGGTGTTCCGACAGCAACCGTAACCCTGCATCACCAAACTGGAGGGAGAGAGGGGGATAGAGAGACAGGGGGGGATATAGGGAGGAAGGAAGAGAGGAAAATAAACAGGAAGGGAGGGAAAGAGGAAAAGAGAGGGAGGGAGGGAGAGAGAGGGAAGGAGGGAGTGAGAGGAAGAGAGAGGGAGGGAGGGAGAAAGAGGGGAAGAGAGGGATGGAGGGCAGGGTGAGTGAAATATTATCAGTGATGCGTTATTTTCCAGAGTACACTTTCAGTAGAATGTTAATCTGAACGTTTGGCAGACAGTGCTTCTTGCTGGACTGCGGCTCCCACAGAAAGCTTTCGCACTCCTGGCAAGACAAACACTGCCGATTTAGTGAGAGCTTTTCATCCTCAGCTAGCCCATAATAAAACACCGCCTGACACGTCTTAAAGCGGGGAACTCGGACTCCAGTTCTGCAGGGTCCCGCAGTATCCCCCTGTTTTTACTCTGTTTCAGCACTTAAGGGCTTCATTTATGTCACTAATTGGCTAAAGTCAGGTTTTCCATCAGGTTTTACAGGCCTAAACTGGCAGCTGATTGAAAGGAAACTACAAAACCAGCAGACGCTGCAGCCCTCAGTTACACAGGAACTAACAGCCCTCCAGAACTGAAGTTCTATAGGAACTATAGCCCTCCAGGACTGGAGTTACACCGGAACTATAGCCCTCCAGGACTGGAGTTACACCGGAACTATAGCCCTCCAGGACTGGAGTTACACAGGAACTATATCCCTCCAAGACTGGAGTTACACAGGAACTATAGCCCTCCAAGACTGGAGTTACACCGAAACTACAGCCCTCCAGGACTGGGGTTATACCGGCACTACAGTCCTCCAGAACTGGAGTTAAGACTCCAGCCAGAGTGGCCCTCAAATACGGGAGTTAAACATGTACCAACACTGTACCCCACATGCATTTATTCACTCAGCCCCCACTATCCCATCGCCCACAGCAGCACTCAGCCAGGGCAGGGCGGGGCAGCTGACCTACCTGGGTGGACCACAGGTTGAGCTGCTTGAGTGACGGCAGTTTTATGAGCTGCTCGGCGCAGGCACTGGTGACGTTGGTGAAGGCCAGGCTCAGGTTCTCCAGATTCCCAAAGGAACCGGAGCTCAGCAGCCGAGCCAGGTCAGCGTCCTGGAGAGAGAGACGGAGAAAGAGAGAGATGAAGAGAGAGAGAGAGAGAGAGAGAGAGAGAGATATAACAATTGTTCAGTTCAATTTATGTTCATGCTCTAATGTCTTTTTGTATTTCTATACGTACGCTTTGGCAATATTTGCTAATGCATTTCATGCCAATAATGCAATTTGAATTTGAGAGAGAGAGTGACAGAGTGAGAGGAATGAAAGTGTATATCAGACAGAAGAAAGTGACATGACTAAACACAGAGAAAGTGAAGGCTGAATCTCGGACTGAATGCTGCGATACTCACAGTGGATTTGGAGGGAAGCGTGAGCCGAGTTGGACCCCCCTTTCTTTGCTGTGAGGCAAGGAGAGAGACTAAGAACCAAATAACTCCACATTCAACCAGCAGGTGGCAGCAGAGTAAGTTCCTATGTTGTAGAGTATGCATGTGAAATGGACTGTGGCCATTTGAAAAATGCACTACATTAGTTCATATTTGATTTGATTTAACTCTGTATGTGGGAAAACATGAAATGTTTTGGCAAGCTTGAATTTGGATATAAACACACAGATGAAAGTTGTCACTCCAACTTTCATCTGTGTGTTTTTGAGTGTGAATGAGTGTGCTGGTACGTGTGCGTTGTGTTCTTGTGTGTAGATTCTTTGAGCTTGCCAATGTAAATACGTGTGCAGAAGTAAAGGCTGTTTGAGTTGCTTGTGTTGAGATGGCATATTGATGTGGTTGTGTGGTTGTGTAAAGTACTGTGCAGTTGTATTAAGTATTGTGCAGTTGTCTAAATGTGTGTTTCTGTGGTTGTCTAAAGGTGTGGTTGTGTGTTTGTGTAAATATGCAGTTGTATGGTTGCGCAAATGTGCAGTAGTGTGGTTGTACAAATGCATGTTTGTGTGATTATGTAAATGCACGTTTATGTGGCTGTGTAAATGAGCTGTTGTATGCTTATGTAAATGTGCGGTAGTTTGCTTGAGTAAATGTGCAGTTGTGTGGTTGTGCATCTCTCTCACCAGCTCCCTCAGCTCTCTCTGTCGGTCACACAGCTGTTCATACATGCTGAGGCCGACCTGCGTGCTCTCCAGAGTGGAGATGATCTGCAGCTGAGTGTCCTTATTCTCAATGATGTTATACTCCAGCATCAGGCACAGGATCTGCAACACATACAACAGAAAGCACAGGTTAAGCACCCCCAGACACATGCAGGCGCATGCACCCGTGCAGGCACACAGTGAACAGGAACGTAATATACACAAATGTGTATACATGCACACAAACACACACACACAGAGGGTACAGGCGCACACATAGGCATACGCATGGAGACAATGGCACACATACAGGTGAGCACACATACAAACACCTCCTCCCACCAACACACACACACACACACACACACACACACACCTCCACCATGGTCTGGTTAGCCCGCAGCGCCAGCAGCATGCAGGGTCCCAGCTTGTTCTCAGCCAGAGAGAGGAGGAACTTCTTGGTCTTGTAGCACGACCCCATTAGTATATGCACCTGGAGAGAGGAGTAACAGAGAATTTTGAAGGACTAGCTTACAGCCTAGAGACTTTTCTACCTTTGTTTCACTTTATTTTCTACCTGATAATTTCCACATTGGAAAGGTGAGACCTCTTAAAACATGCACTGCCAGTCCAGTCACACAAACACACAAACTGTAATGGCAATATTTGCTGGCAGTATGAGGGACAGTAAGGTGCATTCTGGTGGGGGGGGGAGTAACTTGGATAGACAGATTGATGGCCGTACCATACTGGCGAAGAGCTCTCCATCGTCATCGCAGGCCACGCCCCCTGGACTGTAGAGCTGGAACCAGCCGTCCTTCCCAGAGCGAACGCTGAGGAGACAGGAGTGTACCTGCAAAACACACACCTGAGTTATCACACACAACAGAGTTATATATACACATACCTGCGTTACAAACTCACACAACTAAAAGGGGAATTCCACCGGAGAATGAACATTTACTTGTAGAAGAGGAGCTGTCCTCCTGATTGCAATGAGCTCCCAGGCAACTCTCTACCTGTAGTGAGCGCAGAGATACAGCCAAACCACAATGCACGCTCCAAGAACCTGCTTTACTAAGGACTACAACGGGTGGGCACTTTCAGGCCATGGGCCGGTGTCAGGCAATGCTAGTCACAGGTTGCCACTCTACTGAATACAGAGGCAAGGGCAGAGCGTTTTAGGCCTGGAGTGAGGGTAAACATTATTCGCTAACAAGCTAGCCATTAAAGAAAGGAAATCTAGGTTTATGTGTTCAGTTAATTGCTTAAGTTCCACTAAAAAGAAAATGCCACTTCAGTCGGGCAAGCTGCATGGGTTTAACGTAACTACGATCTGAATAGCTGATTTATGCAGTTGACTCACAGCAAGCTATTTCAGACACAGTCACGACTTGTGCAATATTTGGTCGTCACAATAAATCCGACAAGAACAGACGTTTTATACGGTTGTGAGAGAGAACTGGAGAGAGGAGACGAAGGCATCAAGCCAGGCAAGGAGAAACGTAAGGTTGACATTGTTGATATTCGCACATACAAGAGCTGATATAGATATTCTCCACACCTACGCATTTCAATAAATTATCTGACAAAAATATCATGCTGGTCTCTTGTTCATTCACTGCAGTTTTTTGTTGCTTTTCTAAACAACACATCAACAGTGAAATGACCTGCTCGACTCATCATTTTAGTGGATAAAGACAGAAGCCTATGTGCACTATTACCAGTTCTACTGCCAATTAAAAACTAAATATTTTCAATGTATGGTCTCTGGTCACTTCACAATGTAGTTACACTGGCTGCAAGTTTTGGGTCAGTTACCTCAACTCCGGCTGTTATTCACAACCAGCATGGACTTAAATGTTTTCCGTAAACAGTTTGTCAAGTCTCTGTGTTCTTTTAAAACGCATGCTTCTGATGTTTGAGTAGCCATCATACTAAAGCTGTTAGCTAAATGGCCCAATGTTTTTTATAAGCACAGGTGGTTATAATCGAAACACACAATATGACCCAAAGTATCTGGATAGCCCTTGGTCTGGGGCTGTTTTTCATGGTTTGGGTACGCCCTTTAGTTCCAGTGAAATTTGTGGCAGCAGTTTGAGGAAGGACCTTTGCCGTTTCAGTATGACTATGCCCCCAGGCACACAGTGAACAAATGGTTTTAGTCGAGATCGGTGTGGATGAACCTGACTGGCCTGCACAGAGTCCTGACCTCAACTCCATCCAACACATTTGGATCATTTGGAAACCCAACTGTGAGCCAGGCCTAATCACCCAATCAGTGCCCAACCTCACCAATGCTCTTCTGACTGAATGGAATCAAATCCCAGCAGAAATACTCCAACCTCTAATAAAAAGCCTTCCAGGAAGGGTGGAGGTTGTTAAAGCAGTAAAGGGTTGACCAACTTCATATTAATGTCCATAACTTTGGATGAGATTTTTGAGGTCAGGTGTCCACATACTTTTGGCCATGTAGTGTAAATGCTGCCCTTCATACAAGTACATTTCCCTTGCATGTAGGCTAACAGTCTCTGGGTGAAATTCTTATCAAATGTAATTAATAGTACATGACTTCAGCTAGATCGATTTGTGCAATTAACACACACCAAAAGACACAAACATGCACTTTAAATATAGCATGGGTGTATGGTAAATGGCATAATGGTAGTAATATGATGCTGGAATATAGCAATGGCATGCTATTGTCATATGTTGCCATTACAGTACCTAGCGTGACATATTGCAGCAGTAGCAAAACGCAACTAGCAGTAGGCTAAAGTTAGCCAACTTGAGCCTGTTTGATTAGAATATATAGGAATATATTTAATAGTACACATTTTAGTTATTTTTGTTAGTAGTGTCGATGTGTCTAGTGTTGGAGTTAGCTGACATTTTGGTGATCGGTGAACACAGCGGTCTCTGGACTATCCTGTTAATGTACAGAGATTGTGTTGGCCAGCCACACATTAATCAGAAGTAATCAGTTACGCCTTGCGGTGGAATTCCCCTTCAAACACACACACACACATACCATACCTCTTACAAACACACAAGAACCACACACACACACACACACACACCAGAGTGACAGATGACACACCAGTGACACACTCTCAAATTTACCTCTTGTCTGGGGTCCTCTGCAAACCTCTGGATGACATATTTCAGCTCCCTGCAAAGGAAGAGACACAAAATTGTGACACACCACTGCAGATGGCTCTCACACTGATCCAGACTAAACCTGGGCCTAAAAAGTAATTCCTCCACATGAAAACAGCAGGAACAATTTTGCTCTCATTGTAAATCACTGTACTACAAATAACAGAAAAACTGTTGTAAACCGTTCATCATTCAGAATCTGTTCCAACACCACCACTCATGAATATTCATGAACTGAGAATGCCACAGGAAATATTTTTGGGACCGTAAGTTCTGCGAAACATGATCTTGCTCATTACAAAGCATCTATTGATCCCCTTTCAGCAGGAAGAGACGAGATTTAGCTTGGAAAACTGCAGCTCACTCGTACAAAGCCATATGGAAACTGTGAAGACACTTACTTTGTGAATTTGCCATGAGCAAGGGCCCTGCAACAGGAGAGAGCAGAGAAAGATTACCATAAATGACACATCCATACAAAACACACACACAAACATGCATATCAACACGTGCATTTAAGCATTCATGCAAGACTACAAGGCTTCCATTGCATCTGCAAGCCAGTGTTTACACAGTAGCTGTTCACAGTGTCCGCCCTTGGCGCGCTGGGAACAGTGGCTGCCTGTTGTTGCCATTCAGAATTAGCCTGGCTGCGCAAGTGAGCTCCGGCTGTGACATAATCAGGCCAGCCATAATGAGTCCCGCGGCCTGAGAGCCAATTACAGCCTTCCCACAGGAGCACTTGTTCCGCCCCCTCCCCACCCACAGGACTCCTGCTATCTGCACCCACGTCAGAGGGACTCCCCGATTCCCTCTCCCCTGCCACCCCCCGGGACCCCCCTGCCAAAAACCACCCTGGTCCTGCCTCTCTGGGACAACCCCCTAAGGAGGAACTCAGTACCTGAAACCACTGATCAGAGCCAATTAGAACCTTAAAGGTGACACAAAAACAACTATGCGTCTGGCCCCTCCTCCTCACCCAGGAGGCGGAGTTAGATGTGGAAGTGGGAGGGGCTACCCTGGAGAAGATGGAGGGGATAGAGATAAAAGGGAAAGGCAGAGCAGTGACTCACTCTTTGGGGAAGGGGATAGGCTGCAGTAGACTGGCCAATGCTGGTCTCCAGTCATCATAGTCAGACCTAGACAGAGAGAGAAACAATATCAGTGTTACTGTGTATTTTGTCATTAATATTGCTATATGTTGTTATATTATATTACATTCATTTAAGAGCAGCTGCAATGCAGAGCTACGCATGATACAAGAGCACACAGTGCATCCACCTGAGTGAAATCGCCAACAGTGCCAATCCACATTCCTAGACCAGCAGCTAATGTATATGCAATATAATTAAAGTTATAATTAGATTTTTTTATTGTTAGGGAGATCCTTTATTACCATTGAATAAACTTTGTACATTCAATTAGCCCAACACGATCTCATAAAAATACACAACATACAACTGCAAACTACTAATTATTCTGTGTTGGTAACAATACCATTTTTACCAACATTATTGTTTCGTATTATTCTGTCTGTTTGTTTGATTTTATGTCTCACTATATAATCTTGTATGTATTGTATGTATTTTATGTTTGGACCCCAGGAAGATTAGCTGCAAACAGTGTATTGCTAATGGGGATCCTAAATAAATAAATAAATAAAGTCTATAGTCATAGAAATGAGAAAAATAAAACCAGACTATAATGGCCTATAATGGTGTTATGCACAAATAAAGCCTGAATAATATGATGGATTCAAATTATTCATTCAATAATCTCGCCTCCCCCCCCCACACCCCCGCAAAAACACATAGGGAATATCTGTTCCTAAGAACCATTCATTGCACAAATGTTTGTTCCTAAGAACAATTCAATGCCACTGCCAATGCAAACACACACACACACACACACACACACTCTCTCTCTCTCCCTCTCTCACTCACTCGCTCCCTTTAACGGGGAAGACAAGCCAAAAACTATAATTTGATATGTTCCGTCCTATTCTCAGAAGAATCGGCATGACCTCTATGTCATTTACCAAAACTTTCGTCAGCATCTGAAAAAGGTCATCTGACCTCTGAACTGATGATGTCATTGAGACAGCTTCTTTTTATAATTTATGTGACTAGTCTTTTGAATTTGATACTGTGTAATGGCAACAAAACTATTGTTTGCTCTATGTTTATGAGTCACACTTGGTCACACAGTTTGAAGTCTTTTTTTACTTTCACATGCACCCTTTCCATTTTCTGAAGTAATTCTCAATAACAGAGGAATAAGGAAGCATTACATCTGAGTCACATCATCAAGTGGGGTGGGATTAAAAATGAGCTGGACAAATTATTCTTAAAATAAATAATGATATTTTGGCCCCATTTTAAAAACAAAAGACAGAATAATAAAAAAAGTAGAATCAGGATGATGAATCAGTGATTATTAATAATTTCATTAATCAAGAGATGATTTTCAGACCATTCATAATGGCACCATAGTGTCTGTCAGGGCACTAGCTTCTGGCTTCAATGTTGAGTAGCTGCTCTGCTATTAGCTGCCATAGAATGTAAAAGCTTTTGATTTGTGTGCTGTTTACCATTTAGACATTTTGTGGAGACTTTTAATCAAAAGCAACATCCAGTAAGAGCAACGCTAGGCTGTGTTTATAACATATTCCCCTGGTCCTCTGACTCAGTTTGAGACATTTATGATCCAAAAAATCAGTACTTCCTTTTAAACCATAGGGACAGTAAAACAGAATCAAGACTGATACAGCATTGTAACAATCAACAAAACAATGCTGGTAAATGGTGGATACTTTTGGGCGATACTTCCATGACCCTTACTGGAAATAGCCAGAGAGCCTGCCAAATGCCTGAACTGTAAAAAAAAAAGTAACACAAGTAATACCATTTCCCGTTTACTGACCAGCACTGAAGGGTCAAAAATGCTGAAGCTGTCTGTATTTTATTTATACTTGCCAATAACGGCTTTTAATGCAAGACAGAGTGCTTCGGACTCTCCTTTTTGGAATCGCAAATGTTATTGCAATGTTATGCTCGGAC
This sequence comes from Anguilla anguilla, assembly GCF_013347855.1. Taxonomy (NCBI): domain Eukaryota; kingdom Metazoa; phylum Chordata; class Actinopteri; order Anguilliformes; family Anguillidae; genus Anguilla; species Anguilla anguilla. The sequence goes on along the minus strand of NC_049205.1, from coordinate 19,835,642 downwards.
GGGAAACGATCTCCAGAATTATTTATTAGCCTGCGCGAATGATCAATTGTACTTATAAATTGTATAAACAAGAGCTTCTGTACTCTCTGGCAGCTTACGAAAGGAGAGAATGCTCAGCAGTCATTCAGGGAAAAAGCAGGAAGAATCACACCCAAGTGAAAGGGTGGTGTGGAGTGGAGGTGTGGCTTACAGCATCTTGAGAATGAGGGCGAAGCAGCCGAGGACGCGGTCAGCCTGGGCGGGCAGCTGGATGGACAGTGCGCTGAGGGCGGGGCTGACCAGCAGGCAGTCGATGAGGTTGGGCTCGCTATCGCCCCCTGCTGGCCCCTTCAGCTTGCTGTGGGTCACATTGCTGGTGTTGTTGTTGTTGCGCTCCAGCTCCACCAGGATCTCGCTGGAGTTGACGATAGTAGGGGGCGGGGAGAGGGGCAGTGGCGGCGGGGAGACGGGCAGCGAGGGCGGCGCCGAGGGAGGGGGCGTGGGCGGGTCAGGGCGAAGCAGGCGCAGGGGCATGGGCGGCTTCCTGTCACTCTGCTGCTGGCAGCCATTTCGGATCTCCTTCAGGCTGGGGGAGTTGTCTCGGCTGAAAACATATAGACATACATGCAAATAATATGAAAACACTACAAGGAGATGAAGAAGCAATAGGGATGAAACTCAAAATAACTGAAAATGCAGCTGGCTTGCTGTAACTGTGGGGCTGTGTGAAGTTGAATTGTGTGCTCACAGCTGAATTGTGTGAGCTTAAAGGGTCAAAGGGACCAGAATCTAATTTTGGTTAATTTCCTTCATAAGACAACAGATTCTGTGGTCATTGTAGTTAGTTCTGTGGGAGACCTTGCAATCTCTTGGTTCTCTACCATACAGGTATACCTTTGAAACCTGTAATTTGGTTGGAAGGTATACCTGGGGCAAGGTAAACTTGCCATCCCAATATCTATATTGAATATGTGCTCACCATACAGCTGGTGAGGTAGAGACTAAGGTCGCTTAATCAAACACTGTGATATTTGGAAACCAGAAAACAATTTATGACTAAATCTAACAATGTCTTTCTACAGTGAAATTACGCAGTAGCTGCAGTGAGTCTAGTGTGTAACAGGTCCTTTTCTTATAGGTCTTACCAAGAACAGTAGACCAGTATGATATACGTTCACATCAAGTACTTTCTTCTACAAAACTAAAATCTTACAGATTAAGAGCCATTTTTACCAAGCATGCCGCAAATCACTGTCGGCGCCACAAAATTCAACGTCAGTTCAATTAGCGTGTATAAACTAAGAGTGGTTATGTAAATGAGCACAGCCGCAGCGAGTTCATTCAAATTGACTATCCGTATTTATGATGCGTCTTGCACATGGCAGAAAAGCAACATTATATAACATTATAGCGCATCATTTCTGGGAAGTCAGATTTTTGACAGGTGTCAGGATCCATGGATACAATGGATAGGCACTGTCACTTTTATGTTAACACATCTCATTAGTTTAAAAAAAAACTAGAGTAACAGTCTCTCAACGTCTTTAACAGACAACTGTTTATAAAAGGAATCATGTGTTTTTAAATTATTTAAAAAGATCCTCTCCTTTCTCAAATGTAGAGGAGAGTCGTCATAAATGTAATGCTTGATAAATGTAACAGTCAATAACTTATTGTACAATACGGCTGTTGTAGCCACTTCATGTTTGTACATGGGCATTCCAGTTACTGCCTCCCAAAGGAACGGAGGAATTTGAGCCTTTGTGGGAGATACTTCCAAAAAAAATGTTCTTGAGCAAGTGAAGCAAAAATATTTCTGGAAGTAATTTTCAGTTACAAGGCTTTATTGTTGTTTGCAATAAATCAACTCATACATCATTTTTAAAAAGTTATTTGTCCTTGAAAAGTTAGTATGGTTTTCAGAGTGTATTCTAACGGGAATTGGATGCTAGGTGACATATCAGGTAATATGCATTTCCATTTTTGCTTCCCATATTTTTGGTCTAACACCAGAAGGCCTTACATATGCATTAGGCCAAACACGCAAATTTTAGGGATGCTGTTTTTTCCAGTGAAAATCTCCAGTGCGTCACCTCAGTAAACATGGAAAAATACTATACGCATCTATAAAAGCCTTAGTAAATATGGCTGTAAGTGAGAGACAGAGGAAGAGGGACAGAAGGAGAGAGATTTGGGAATCAGAGGCAGCTCTCTGGGCTGTGTAATGACGTCTTCACAGACATGGAAAGTGGAGGTCCTCCTGGGTGGGACCCAGGTCCCATGGTGCAGGGTGTTGATGCAATGAGATGACATACAGTTGTTACTCCACAGCAGACACTGACCTGTTGATGAACTCCTCGTAGCAGGAGTAGATGGCAGCCAGACACACAGCCACCAGGTTAGGGAGGACGCGGGGGTGGGGGCACTGTCCTGTCGGGCCGTGCATGCTGAAACAGAGACACGGGTTACACACAGATCACGCACACGCGCGCACACACACACACAAACACATGCGCGCACACACACACACACACACAGTACACCTGGGCTGGCTAATTAACTATAACAATGATTATTAAAGACCGTTTGTCATATAGACTTTCTTTTGATGATGGCGGTGGTAACTTGTACACACCCCAAAAAAAGTTTTTTGTCTAGCCCTACCATACCTGCACAGTGCATGTGCGCGCGCATGTATTTGCACTATGTGTTCAGAATTCACCTGTACATCACTCACCTGTGTATGAACTTTTTCACCACCTCCATGCCAGCATTGAGCTCATTGAGAGCCAGAATGTACTCCTGAGTGAAGAGGCGGAGCCGAGGGCACTTCCCAAAATCCTGAGGGAGAAAAAGAATGAGAGGGAATTAAAAAAAAAATAGTTTAAGAGAATGAAAGATAGTGAGAGCCACAGCACTCTGAGATAGGAGTGAAAATGCTGCCCAGAGACCCAGCGCTGAGCGTCGGGCCTGAGCGCAGTACCTGAACACTACGCGCAGGTGCATAGAGCACAAGGACACTCACCATGTTGTGTTTGAGGATTCTCTGGACCACAGGTGTGAACACTTCAATCACGACCATCGACCGCGGACGCTCCCGACAGTGCTGCAGACACACACGGGGCATGGGTCCCATCTCAGAACTGCATTTTGTATCATATATTACCCCATTCCATACCAGACCGAGGGGCCCATCTATGCATTAGAACAGTGTCTTTACCGGATGAGCCACACAGTAGCCCCAGTAATGCAACATTCTTTATTGGTTTAGTCATTACCTTAGTTATTACTCATTCTCAATGTATTTTTTACTATAACATTCCATGTACATGCATCCATGTACTGCTCCCTGGTTACAAAATGTGAATGTTCTTGGTGACTGATTTTTGCAGCTATTGTACAACCCATACTCTTTGCATGGTAGGCACTGAGAATTAGTGTCCCTGAAATGCCAAAAATAACTGTGGAAAATATGTCAAGGGAGACCATAAAAATGCCCTTGAAAAGATAAAAATATTTCCTATAATGAGCTAGAGCTGACGTCTCAGTCTTGTAATGGAAATTTTCAACAAGCGTCACAAGACTGGCCAGATTGCAGATTTCTATCACTGCCCTCCACCACATGCTTAGTGCCCATACGCATCCATCAACAATAATATATGTGTGAAGATAACATCTGTATAGACTGTACATAGAATGTAACGAAAACTATTTTAACACCGCATTCAGCGCAGCAGTTCGCTAATGTTACAGCATACCATTATTATCAGAGTGAGGCTAATTACAGGAATTGAAATCTGCATTTCCACGTGCAGGTGGAAGTTACAGTCATACCGTTTTTGCAGTCGTGCATTTTATTTTTCAGTTCTGGAGCAAAATTACGCTTACAGTTTGCATTTGCTCCTCCTGTGAGATTAAAGATAATATTTGGCAACATTTTGCATGGTGGTTTGATGATGCAATGCTCTGTGATGAAGAGCAGATGCACAGGCTGGATTGTATTATTCTTGTGGCTATCAGGCCATGGTAATGCTTTCCTAGGAAAAAAAATAACATCCCCCGTCCTTCAGCTTTGAACACACAACACCACCACCACATGCTTACAGTAAGTTACAGCACTTGAGTTGCTTTGTATAAATGTGCTCAAAAACCAGCAGTTTGAGAAATAGAAAATTATTTAGCTTTAGTTGATTCAAGTGTTTTTGAAAAACTGCATTGTGGCATTTTCCATACAACACCCTAGGAAGTTCTATATTTTAAGTTTGCTGTTGGCTAGAACAGCCGCCAAAAAATAGGTGCAACTGTATATCTAGGTAGAGTGCTTTTAAAGCAAATAAAATGGTATTCCTTCCAAAATAGTTTGCAAGGTAGGACAATTTTAGTTGTTATAATGTTGCCCAATCACTATGCATTATCTTTTACAATCTTTCATGTTTTTAAATGTACAGTGTGTTGAGACATCTGTGAAATGCACTTTTTCTGAATTTTTTACGAAGAACCTTTTGCATTTTGTGTATGGAGGAAACTATTTTCCAAAATGGTGTCTGAACGTCCCACTGCTGCTTATGCCAGAGTATGGAGAGAGGCACATGAAGGGAAAATGAGGGGGGGCACAATCCGTTACCTTGCAGAAGAATTCACACAGGTCAGGGGGAGGGTGGTTATTCTCCAGTAGAGGGGCGATGGCCTGGATAAGGGAGGGAAGAATAATCAGACAGTCACATTCGCACAACCTCAACACACACAATCTGAAGAGGTGATCAATTGAGTGCACATAACACACAAACTCACCATGCATAAATAAATACTCAAACTCACACGCCACAAAACAGACAAGCCACAACACTTACAAACATGCAGGTAAACAGCACACAGGCACATGCATATAAACAAAACACAAAAATAGACTATTTCACAATTTATGACATACACAGAAATAGTACAACACAGAGACACACTTGCTCACATACATGAATGAAGACCACACTAAGATGTACAAACAACACTCTCACTCTCTCTCTCACACACACACACACACCCACACACACTGTGCACTCACCACAATAATGTTTTCATGCTCCTGAGCACTCAGGTTGGAGTTCTGGAGGGAAAGACCAGAAATGGGCTGGGGTTACATTTATGACTGTACCATGTAGCGGACCGCACCACACCACACCGTAACTGAAATCCCATGTTCTGTTACTGTTCCAGTACTGCACCAAAAGCCATAGCCAAAACTAAGTTTAAAAACTTGACCACGTACCAAGCGAACCCAACAGGAACAGTGAATGAATCTTGCAATACGGTAAACAACGGATACTCAAATCTGGACCTGGAGACCAGTGCTACTGCTGGTTTTATTTTCTACATGAGTTTATTGACTTAAGCACAGTGATTGACCAGATAATCCACTCTTGTATAAGTATAAGCACCAGGCATAAGTCCCTGGTTAGAGGGGAAGAATAAAAACCAGCAGTACAACCGGTCTTGCGGTCCAGATTTACATATCCCAGCTTCATACCATTGATAAGATAAAAGAAATTGTGACAGAACTGTCACTGCAAAAGTCGGTTTTTCAGCAACATCAGGCAGCTCCTCTGACTGAATTGGACATTCATGGTTCCGTGAGAAGTAAATGGGGGGACCACCAAAGTTCTTGAATGTCATCTCCGCCCTCCCTCTCCGTCATTCTCCACCGCCCACACCCAAACTCACTCGGCCAGGGGGAAATGTCACCCTTCCGCCCCCAAAACCACACCCGCGGCCCTGTGCAGATGTGACCCCCCCCCCAACCCCTGTACCTCAGCCAGCAGGGTGGAGATAATGTGCAGGGGGGCCTGGTGGATAGAGTCGTCCTGCAGTGGAGAGGTCAGGGCCAGATCCACCAGGGCCCGGATCTCCTTCAGCACCACCTCCCAGCGGCTGGGCTTGGTCAGAACCTTCCGATACTTGTAGATCTTTTTCTACGCATAAACATGAGAGTTAAGAGCGTTTTCTGTAAACACATCCAGCACACACTCGAGCACAATAAACACAATCGAAAACAACTGCAAGGTCCAGCTGTGGAGTTTACACTACCTTCCATTGCAGCGAGTGGAACCACTGGTCTCGCAGATAACTGTTGGCTGCCTGAGAGAGATAAACACTCAGATAAGACACAGTAACACTCACTCAAACAGAATTCCTTGGGAACACACAGACGTAGACACACACAGACACACAAACACGCATGTGTGCATGTGTGAGCACGGGTGCATTCACAGATATGCACGCATGAATGTATGTGTGTGTGCATGTTTACATGTGTATGTATGTGCAAGTGTATTTGTGTGTACATTAGCATGTACATTGCGTGCGCGCATCGGACGGTGCCCGTACCTGCAGCAGGACAGTCCCTCCAGGGAAACTGAGCTGGAGGCAGTATTTGGGGGCGTTGTCCCAGGTCAGAGGCTGTAGCTCCTCTATGCTGCTGTAGGAGAGAGATGTTTCCATGTAGCCTGTGGGCTGGGGGGGGGAGAGAGAGAGGTCACTCTTTATTCGCAGAAACGCAAAAACACATTCACGCAACACAAACACACGCTCGCAGTCACACCCCATTACACACACCACAGCAATCCACCATGTGGGCAGTAAATAAAGGGAACAGTCTCCCATATCTACAGGATATCTACTCCCTCTACACACAGACGCACACTTTAAGTGTAAATTCACAGGAGGGGGTGAGTGGTTCCTCGTTTATCGGATTAAGAGGAGTCGCAGGAGTTTCACACATTTTTTTTTCTTTTGAATCCATGGCTTTGCCTTCATTCCCACAGTTTTGTTAGCCCCAGCAGAGGCCTTCAGCCCAGCACTTGGTGGGAACCTTGTCCGTCCCTTCCAATGAGCACTGCGTTCCCGGCCAGTCACCATTTCCATTAACGCCGTGGTTCCACTGTGCAATCACTGTGGCAGAGGGCTGAACGCTCTGCAGGATGGCAAATGGGGATGTGCTTGGCTTTTCAAGCACATCCCCATTTGCCATCCTTACCCAGACCCCTGCACAGACAGAGCAAGCTGACCACAAGCACCCAATTGGCCAGAGCTGCCATCACAAATGTAATGAGTTTGGGACCACTGTGGGTTTTGAGCAGTGGCTTTCCCTGGGCACCCTGCACAACAAGAGGCAAAATTAGCCCAATGTTCTAAAGACAAAAGGATCCCAGTAGGGTTGTTCATGATTAATCGATGATCGATTGCTGGCCATTACTGTAAGTATATGATCGATCGAATTAAAGGATCTCATTTAAGAACTTGGGATCTCAACTGCATCAACGGCTATTAGTCAGTTCGGCAATTTCCTTGGTTTTTAGTACTTTCTGTGATTTTTCAAAAGTTTCTGATGATAACCTTAACCATAGCCTACACTATTATTATGTGTACACATAGGAATTTTAACAATATTGCCAAATGCTGGGAGAAACAAAGTTTGGCAACTCTATAAGATTCTGGAATGCGTCCTTGTCAGTTGTTGCAATCAGATGATGGCCCCTGTCAACAATGTTGATGCCCAGGGCTCCTTCCCCCATTACAGTAACATTCAGTCACAAGAGGCTTCCATCGAAGACCAACCCTAGCAATGTACATGTTGTAGACGTATACCAAAACAAACTTTAAAGGAGTATTTCACTTTGGTATAACACAGGTCATTTTGTGGAGCCTACCCCTATTCTATTTTCATAGCCTAAATACTAAAAACATCAGTTGTCTTGGTTGTCCAGTTCCCTTTCACTCCCATTCATTTCTGCGACCTCGCCAAAATTAATAGTTTTAAAGCACAAAGTAACTTCAGAACATTAAAGATCGATAAAAGAAGGTACTATCGTCAAATGTTTTTTTGAATATCTGATGTAGGATGGGGAACATGGTGCGATAACCAATCAGATTACAGATCCGATGTGTAAACTGTCTCAGATTTCAATTTTCATCCCCATTCCACATAGTTCTGTTAAGGACGGCTTGTTAACTATTGCCCAGTGGAGATTTCCAAAATATACGACTGATATACATTTAAGGAACACTGTTTTAAAAATAGAAAACACACCCAGAGCAAGCTGACTGTGGGAGGCAAGAGCGAGGCCAGGCTATTACGTCAGAGGATGTGTGGCTTTACCCTTAATCGTGGCCTTACTGATTCTCCGCGGACGACACCGCAGTGTATAGCAGAAGCTCATGGGCTAGCTCATGTCTCCAGATAAAGAAACCATGAGCACCAGACATTCACCAGCAGAGAGGTCTGATTCGTGGGTTTCAGTCACGTGCTTGGCTTTTCAAGCACGTCCCCCTCATCCACATTTGTCATCCGGACCCCGACCTCAGACAAGTGCAAGTCAATTAGGTGAGATGATATAGGCTATAACAAGTCCACGCTATGAGATCTTTCATGGCCAAATACAGGAAATGACACCACAGGAAACCAATGTGCTTGTTTTGCTTTTGCTTTTGAGTTTATACTAATATTGACAGCAAAGTTTCCCATATTGATAGCTCTGTAGCACATTTCATTTGGTTAACTTATGAACTGTACAGACCGCAATAAATGGTTTGTCATGGAAATGTTACAGGCTGTTTTCCTCAAGGAGATAAATAATGACTGTCTTTCACCACCACTGCGAGCCAATATACTGCTGGCCATTTGCATCCAACAGCAAACAGGGAGTCCTCTGGCCTCCCTCCGCTATGGAACAGCCTTTCTTTTCTTACCTCCCTCTGCTAGAAAACGGCCCAGCCATCCCTACGTCTAAGGAACAGCCTTCATCTACTCCCCCCCATTGCTACAGAACAGCTTCTCTGTTCCTCCGTTTGCTACAGAACAGCCTGTCTCTTCCTCCCTCCATTTCAGAACAGCTTCTGTCACTCCCTCCCTCTGCCACGGAGCAGCCTCTCTGTTTCTCCTTCCCTTCAATATAGGACAGCCTCCGTTTCTCCCTCCCTGTGCAACATATCAGCCCTTCACATGGTTGCATTTATACAATAAACAACTTAAGACAAAAAGACAAAAATACATTTTTCTGTCTTATTTTCTCCAGCTGTACGGCTCCTTGATGCGCTCACATGCATACGCACACACACACAAGCACACACATGTGAACAAACATACAGAGTCAGCAATAGACCTATACCTCTCTTGCACACTAAACTAAAACAGAAACACTGAGATGTAAACGCAGGATCAGAGGATGAGAGCATTCAAACCACCACCAAGGGGTTGTCATAGAAACAACATCCTGTGCTGTTACCATGGCGACTCTAGCCAACATCTCCACGCCTCTCTTAAGCGGAAGGTGGCAGAATGGAGTGCCACTGCATCATTAGGGAAACCAAGGAATAAAATCATTCCTACACAGACAGACAGACGTATGGATTGGTGGACAGTCAGAAAATGTAGGTGTGTCCTTCTCCAGGGCAGCACTACTGAACAGGCCACAATAACATGCAGATTTAATCCACATAAGGCTGATGTGAAACTGAGAATTGTGTAGATCAGGGCTGCTCAACCCTGTTCCTGGATATCTACCATTCTGTTGGTTTTCACTCCAACCCTAACAAAGCACACTTCATTCAACAGATAGAGATCTTGTTGAACTGGTGATTTGTAGAATCAGGTGTGCCAAATTAGTTTAGAAAATGAAAACAGACAGGACAGTAGACCTCTAGGACCAGGGCTGGGCAGCTGGTGCAGAATGTTTAATCATTTTTTAAAGGCAAGCATTTATTTCACTATCCTGTCAAGTTTATCTTTGTTTACAAAGAACCTCCAGGTCAAAGTTAAACTTCACTGCCCACAAAACACCTGAAAGGTCCTGTACTGAAGTTCTGTTCCAACAGTTGAGGCAAAGTATAGCCTATACTTTGGCATGCAGGGCTGTGTGCTTGCATGTGCAAGACAGTCAGGGGGACATGGGGTACTGACAAAAATGGGGAAACGCTGCCAGGCACCCTATCAGACACCCCACAACGTCATATCGGACAACCCACAGAACCCTGTCAGACACCCCACAGCACCCTATCAGACATCTGAGATTGGAACACAAACTGGAAAATGTGACAAGACAGGCAGCCAATCTTTACGCTGTCACATTTCATGAGGATTTTGATAGTGATATGGATCACGCTTAATAACCCACTTTTCTTAAAGCGGTAAAATCTAGGCATAGCCATTCATTCATTTTTTTTAAATTGCTTGTACTCCAGCCTTCAAGGTACTTCTTCGTTGGGCGCGTACGTGCATGTGTGTGCGTGTGGACATATTTCTTGCAAGTCATGTGAGCCCTTGGGTCATATGGAAAGTGGCTTGTCAGTCTGGCCCCCATGTGCCTGCACGTTACTGGCTGTCTGCTCAGATACAGAAAGAGTAATGTGTAAACAGACAGCAGCCAGTGTAGTCGGACCTTGTGGAAATGCCATGTTTCCCAATCACAATGCTGGAACTGTTGCCGGATTCAGCAGTTTTGCCAAGAGGGGGAGGGAGAGAGGTTGAGAGAGGGGGGGGGAGGGAGGGAGAGAGAGAGAAAGACAGAGAGAGAGAGAAAGAGAGAGAGATGGACAGGCATGTGTGTGCGTGTATGTGTGTGTGCATGCACGTGCGTTTGTGTGTGTGTTTTAGAAAGTGTATTTACCCTTCCCGGTAAATTAAACGTTTTATTATTATTATTTTTTTACTGTGCAATCAAACAGTCTGTGCTTGGGAGAAAGAGAAGTGTACAGTGCAACACATGCACATAAACACATGCACGCATGTGCACGCACACACACTCACACTCTACACACCCATTTCCTTCAGCCAGTCTGGAGCAGTCCTGAGTGGGTGTTTCAGAGAAACAGCTTTGCCACTGAGAGCAATCAGCGCAAACAAACAGGTCGGAGCCGTGTGCAGTGGGACCCCAGGCACGGCACGCACAGGCACTGGCAGTGCCGCACCTCGCTCATTAAACCCCAGACAAGCTCTATCATTTCACATGATTAACACTGTGTACAAAACGCTGCCATTCTGCTGCCTTCCCACTGGAAAGGTCTCCAACAGGAGAGCAGGAACTCTGTCTGAGTGCAGGATGTTCCTTTTTAGGTACCATCTCAACTCCTTAATGACGTGGTTGGATCATTGGGGAAATGATGCCCAATGATGTGTGAAGCTGAGGGAGAGCAACGCTACATTCTGAGTCGATACATATCATGGCATCTTCTCCTCCTAGAAACACAACCCTGTGGAATCAGGGTTACAGACTGACCGGTAAACCAGAAATGACACGGATGTGAGTGAGTTACAATTTCCATTGATAAAGATAAAGAAAATTACAACGGAAATGAAATCCAAATTAGCGAAGAGGCATGTCTTAGGACTATTGCTAAAGAATCCGAAAGTCAAGAGTGCTTATGCACACAAGCGCCAGAACAATTTCAAAAAGTTCGCAAAAGAAGCCAAAGAAAGCAGATGACTGATAAGGCCATGTATAGCTTGGAAAGCTGCGCTTCAAATGCATATTTGAAACAGGCCTGCTTGACGTCGGTAATAATCAATTAGACTCCAGCAGATCCCTGAGAATTTTTCACGAAATGTATTAGGCCTACTGAACTTACGATATCATATGAAACAAGACGTGGCTATGAATTTAGGTGAAAACTGATGTTTTTTTTTTAAAACTGTCAGTAATCTACGGGAATTGTACTGCTTTCTATAGCGTCATTCAGAAGAATTATATACCCCAGGTCTGGCAGATAAGGATACACCACGTTGCACACACCGGCTATAGATAGATTAAAAAAAAAAAAAAACAAATAAATATATTGAATACGACTGAAAATAAAATGAAAAGCTTTCTGCTAATGTAACCATGGACATATCCAACCCGAAGAGATTGTAGAGGTGCAGCTGATCAGAGCAGCGGGGAAAACAGGTAGTATTTCTATCTACATGTATGCAATTCATATGCAAAGGTTTTCCCACCTCTCTTCTTGAATGGTTTATACCGCTGTGCCATCTGAAAGGTGGCCTATGCTTTTAGCATACTGAATGCAGTTTATTGTAGTACCTACAGTCCTTCGGGAGGGATTTATATTTTTAAACAAGATACGTGTTAGCATATTATTACAGTCTATGATTATCAGTGCCAGGGGAAGCAAATGCCAGACGTTGCCTTATCTTGGCATAAGCCTCAGCTGTTGCCGTTTCCTGGACTGCTATCACCTTAGTAACACCGCCGTTCGCTGCCAGCCATCGGCTCAATTCTCCGATTCTACACATGTGCATTATTTTATTATCGATTTTATTTTATGCTGTTATATGCAAATCTGGCCACTAACTGCAAGATTATTTTGTAATTCACACTAACTACTGCCCAATTAAAAAATCTGGCTTCAAACAGTAGGTGATTTCACAAGACCAACTCAGACAGACCTGCCCTGTGTACTGCGGTGACCTGGGGAAAAACACGTTTTCAACATATAAAAATTCCAAATGACTCGCACATACAAAGCACAGTCTGTAAGTCATTAAAACTTCTAAAATCTAGACCCGCCATTAAAAGTTCTGATATCAAAATTAGGCTAAGTTACAAGAAACAATATTGGCTATTTTACCTCACACAAATTGAATAAGCCATATTCCATAGCGTTGTTGCTGCCCAATGTTTCCTAAATCATTTCACGTAACCTGGCCCCGTGTTTTTCCCATGGCGCGCAGGAACTGGCGCCGTGGGCTATGCACGGCAAATTGTGGTCACTCACTCACTCACTCACGCACTCACGGACGACCTTTGAGGGAGGTTTGCATGCGCATGTGGTGCTTTGTTTAGTAGGACGCATGCGCAGGTGGTGTCAGCTAAAATGTGTCTGCGGAAGTGAGTTGCGCTGTGGGTCTGGACGGTTCCGTGCTTGTTTCATCTTACATCAGAGAACGTGGTCATTCAAAGTGTATGTGTCACATAAATGGCAATCATTTATAGCGGAAATAATCAACAATTCAGCTGTGTTACACCTAATATTTTAAAATTTGACTACACTATATGTTTGAACAATTGTCTGCATCCAGTGCTCTGGGTGCATGAGAAGCACATCATGAATAAAATGCATGAATAAAATGATTTTGTCTAGAAAATTGTGTTCACAAATAAGATATTTTATTATTTTGTGCAAAAATTATACTGTTGTACTTATTTGGCAAAACTTAATTTTACCAACAAGCTTGTAGTGCAATATGTGGGACAAATGTATGTGTGGATAGGTATGAAAGATTCAACATTTACTTAATAGGCCTAAATTTATCAGTATTTATTTAATACCCACCCACCCCCCTGCCCCCCCTTCTGTAGTGTGAATGATTAAATGTTTCTTGGTATAAATGTCTGTATGTAAATGGGAATATTATATGCTACTAGGAAAATGTTGTCATGGAAATAATGAAGTATTCTATGTAATTATGTATGTTTGTACAATATCTACAGTATTTTACAATGGGAACTGTTGCAAATAAACAAGAACTTGTACATTTTGTAAAATTAACATGACAAGCAAGTATAAGCATATCTTTTCTGGGGTGTAAGTATTTATCAGCTGTTTAAAACATCAATTTAAATGATGTCTGCTTCCATTTTTGTTATGTGATACTTTGATGTGACACATAATGTCTAAATGACCACAGTGTTCAAATGCAAAGATGAAAAAACACAGGGACAGGTCACTCGAAAGTTACGTGAAATTATTTAGAAAACATTGGGTAGCAGCATTGCCTTGGAATATGGCTTTCTTAATTTGTGTGAGCTAATATTTCTCACCAATATTGTTATTGGCAGGCCTAGATTTTGCTAGTTTTAATGACTTAATAGATAGTGAGTAAATTGGTATTTTTGTACATTTTGTTGAAAATGTGTATTTCTTTAGACATCATTTCTTTTTGAACTGTGTAATGAGTGGCTGATAACAGTAATGTACATAAATTTAGCCTATGACAGACAAGCATACACATACATACATACATGCAGTACGTACACACACATGCAAACTGAAAATACATTGTAGCTCAAAGAAACATGAATTCAGTAATTCAGTCATTTTTTCTTGGCCATGGATGACAAATAAATGAAAGTGTTAGTCATATTTTTAAATTGAAGTGTTTTTAATTGGGTGTTGCAGACAGACATACTTGTCTGTATATCAGTAGATTAATTTAGAAATGTGGTGTTTACAGGTAGCTACAGTAGCCTAGTAAAAGAAAGTTGTTAAACAGTAGTTACAGCCATCAATTTGGCTGTTCCTACTTTAAAAGTATACTATGTAGGATTTTGCGGTCCTTGTAGACTCTGTAAACCCCACTCCTCAGTCCTCAACCCCACCCAAACCTCCATTGAGGACACATCTTCGAGCACTACAAAAAAAGTGTCAAACGAAGAGGTGAGGGGGTCAGAGACATTGAAAATAGCATTTTTAGCAACATGAATGATCCCACATAGATGGTAACAGTATTTATGCAGTGCTATAACTATCTTTACACTGAGTGCACCTCTTAGTGCATGGCGTAGGGCTGGCGCAGCCATTTTGTGTTTTTCCTTATTTGGTATTTAGCTGTTCTTGGCCCTGTTTCACAAAGCAGGATTACTGAGTTAGCTGGATAACTGCACTGAGTAAAATTTGGAACTCTCCCAAATCTGGAACATCAACTGAAAAAGAGCTGCTCTGGGTTTAACTCTTACTCTTTTACGCACACTTATTCAGCTAACTCAGTAATCCTGCTTCTTGAAATACCCCCCTGGACATTTAGTTAGAATTTGGATGTAAACACGGAATCGCGTGTGGAATAAGTAGTAGTAGTAGTAGGCCATTGGTCTATCATAACTAGCTAATATACTTGTAAAGTGAATGGCTTTTTCACCTATAAACAGTAACAGCAGTTCTTGGGGAGCGGGGTGGGGGGGGGGGGGGCATCAAGATAGAAGAACAGAATTTGATGCAAAAGCTGTCCAACCTCAGGCATCTAGCTGCATAATGTAACTAGCTAAAGGTAACGTTACTAACAGGTCCAACTGAAAGCAGGCCAACTTTGTGTCGCTTTTCATCCCCTTGGTGATCTTCAGCTGATGCCACCGAAAAAAATCAAGTAATTCCAAGGTTGATTCTAGTTTTTGAACAACCTGTCAGCTTGTCTCTTTGCTTCGCTGTATCTAGGCTTCTTAGCAGCTGCCATTGCAGCAAACTAGTAACAAGAACTTCGTTGGAATCTGATCCCAAACCACAGGCTCTGTAGCCACGCCCACCCCTCCCCACACAGAAAAGAGCACTATGCCCAGAAACGTCCCAAACACATTTTAGAATAACAAATACAGGTAAAAGGTGCACCAATTCAGCTAAAGTGTGTAAAGACTGAGAATGCCACTGGACAATAGATATGCCTTAGCATAGTTATTTTATCAGATTTTCAAATAAAGTATCCAGCATAGTGTGCCTTTAAGAAAATCAATGAATGGGCAGTCATGAAATGCATATGCTTGTTCTTCTTTTTTTCAACCAAATGTAGCAGGTTTTGCACTGAATATCTAGATGGTAACTTATATACAATCTAAATGTTTGGTGAAAAACTGGCTAGATTTAGTTAAAATGATAGTTTTCTAGCCGGTTACAGGACATAGCCTGGCTATATCAGGGTAAAACATGAGTGAAATTAGAAGTAAATACAGTTAACATCGTCCGTTTATGTCAAAACTAGCTAGATTTCCATCCTTTAGTCGTCTAGATATCTTGTGCTCACTGGGAGACACAATACTCATCTGTAGTCATAAATGATATTATTTGGAGTTTGTATGTGAAATGAAAGAGTATGGATTTCAGAAATATGGGTTTCCCCACAAAGATTATACAGATGCAGAAGCAATAGTTTAAAGCAGTCATTAGTTAGTAAATAATCTTGCATAACGAGTTAGAGATTTGCTTGTGACTGAGGTGGGATTTGCAAATGCACTACCCAGTTGGCTCATGTAGCTAAATGTCCAACAAAGAGACATATTGTTTGGGTGTCAGGAGCGTTTGTGATGATGTAATCGGGAGGAGGAGGAAGAGGAAGATGAATAAGAAAAAAAAGTTTTTTGTGAATTCTGTCTGCTTACATGAGGTCAGAAGGTACACAAGTTAATGTTTTTAAGGGCTGAGAGTCTGTGGTCATTGAATATTTCTGTGAGAAACACTGAAAAGTGGTGAGCTCTTGGTGCTGTATTGGTATGGGGCATGCCACCCCACCAAGGTGTAACTTGGTGGGAAGGCATACCTGCCATCCCAATACATATTTACTTTTGATGGAAATCTCTTTAAACTGCGTAGTTTCCAGGACTATGTGCCACAGACCACCACATTTAGGCAACTGACCATACATATGGATACCATGGATTCTCTATAAAAAAAACCTTTGAAGAATAGTTGTTTTTTTTTTTTGGGGGGGGGGGGGAGGGTTTAATTCTAAGTCAGTGTTCTAGAACTCCAGTCCTTTCAATTATCAGTAGTGATTGTTACATCAGCATCAGAATGTTCAGGTAACAACTTTCTAATTGGACATTTGCGATTATACACCTTAACCATTTGAAGAGCAGGTTTTTTGGAATGTTTTTTCAAAATTATAAGTCAGTGCCCTAGAACGCCATTGCTTTCAGTTAGCAGTAGTGGTCGTTACATCAGCAATAGAATTTTCAGTTGACATTTTAATCACATATTTGTGTGATCTTACACTTCAAAGGGCTAAAAGGGAACAGAGGTTGTGCTGCCCAAGCGTCATTTTCTATGCCTCATCTACTGTGACTTAAAATATCTCAAGCTTTCTGGCCAATAAGCATTAGAAAACAGAACCCAGGGAAGGCATTGAGGTGATATGTGAAGCCAACAACTCTTTTAAAGGGCAAACTTGGCCCTACAGACACAGAGTGCATCCAAACACTGTCCATTTTGTTTTGGTTCTGTTTTAATTTCGAAATTTGCAGAATAGCATCCCCTCACCACCAAGTATGATTATTTAATTTGCTGACAATACCAGAGAAAATGGACAACAAAAAAAACAGCTTGACTGCTTTCATCAAATACTCTTTAAATGGTGGGTTCCCATGAGGCTCAGCCAGCTGTGTGTAAAACATTTACTGTGTCCATCAGTACTGTATATCTGTTATAAGTCTTGCAAAAGGAGAGGAAGTTCCGAGTGATAAACCCTCCCACTTTCAAGATATAACCAATAAATCCTGACCAATCTCATCATCTTAGTGAAGGCTGGGCCTAAGGGGTTGAAACATAATCTGTAGGACAGGTGATGTGGTAGGACATGGCTTTACGAGCAAGAGGAGGAGTTAAATACACCATACTTCCGTGAACTGCCCTCTGAGAATCTGACCAATGCATAAGCAGGCACACCATGCCGTTTCCAGACAGAACAGGTGCAACTGTCTCGAGATCTGACCAACTGGCCTCCAGGACTAATGGCATAGTGGTAAAAAAAATACCGCAAGTAAACTGTAGATTTAAAATGAGGAAAAAGGAAGGAAGGGAAGTCAAAATAGATGCAATGTAAGTTTGTGATGCAATATTCTGCTGAATATGTATGTGGTCACAGCAAACTGTGACAAACACCAGAAGTCTTAGATCTCTGATAACCTCCTAACCAGTCAGGAAATGGTATGCCTGAGTCTAATCTAACCACGCAATCAGTAAGAGGAGAGAAAGAAAAAGAGATGGAAAGAGAAAAATCACCAATGGAAATTCACCCCATCAGCCAATGACTCGTCAAATAAAGCGTCATTCGGAATACCGCGAACCTGTCAAGCGGCTGGGATCCGTCTTGCTGAGAGGAGGCGGTCTGGAAGCATGGAAGGAGGCAAGCTCAAACACGCCATCCTGTATGTCTTCCATAGCAGCATGACGTCCGTCAAGAGCCAATAGTCATTCATTGGGGTGTGCGTCTGTACTTTCCCCCATAAACGAATTGCCAGCTTTCAAAAAACTGAGGGAGTGAATGGGCAGGTAAACCATGCCCCGGTGCATAGCTTTTGAAATGGGTTAGGGTTAGGGGTTCTGGTGTCATCCCCCATCGTTGAAAAGAGCATGGAGAACATGAGAGGAAAGGCACGATATAAACACAATCTATGATTAATTAAACAAGTACTGACATAGGTTTTTGTGTTGGGGGGGGGGGCTATGTAGGAGTAAAGTTCTTCACAAAAAGTACTTCAGCTCACACAAAAGTGAAACTAAAATTAGACACACTGGTTTGGTTGTGACAATCAGAAAGAAGGCGCTATTGGTGGGCCGTGACCTCCGGAAAGCGTTCCAGTGAAAACCTTTCGGTCCGAGCCAAAAGATTTACACAGAACCTCACATGCTGTGCTCATCTTTCCTGCCTGCTCAGAAACGGCGTAAGATTTTTTTACTCCACGTGTTTTTGTCAGGGATGAGAAACAGGAAGCTGGGTGTTCACATGCAAGTCGACATGTTACGAAATGGTGACGTACATGCTCAAAGCCGGGTGGGCCACCATTCATTCATATCATTTTCCACCACTGTATCATCGAGTCACACAAACAAGCTGCAGCAGGAAAGGGCAAAGAATGTTTAAAGCAGAATATGACACCAACTCTGACTAATCATTCTACGTCGTGGTATAGTCAGATAGTGTTCTAGATAAGATTCAGAGAGCCTCTGGGTACAGGTACTGGAATGAAAAGGGGCGAGTTGTGGATACTACTATAGTTGTCTATAATACTGAAAAAATTGTTTCTATCGAGCTAAGATTTTTTTTTAGCCAAGGGTGTTAATCTCAGCTTCCTGGTTACATTCCAACATATTTTCTCAATCTGGCCACATTATACTGTATTAAATCTAACTGCCGACGAAATCCCCTTGAATTCCCTACCTCCAACAATTCCCCAGGCCATCACAATTCACTGGACTTGGATGCATTCGTAGTATGCAGCCAAGAGCCAAATCAAGATACCACTAGCTCAGACACGGGTAGCGCAGACACAGCAGGCATAAACACGGCTAGCGGAGACACAAATGGCACAGACACGGGTAGCGCAGACATGGCTAACTCGGACAAGGCTGGCGTAGACACTGCTAGTGCAAACACGGCTAGTTCAGACACAGCTAGCTCAGACACGGCTAAGTCAGACAGGGCTCCCACAGACACAGCTAGCACAGAAAACTAACACAAACACAGCTAGTTCAGACACTGCTAGCACAGACAGCTAACAAAAACACAGCTAGTTCAGACACTGCTAGCACAGACAGCTGGGACAGACACAGCTAGTGCAGACAGGGCTGGCACAGACATGGCTAGCACAGACACAAATGGCACAGACACGGGTAGCGCAGACATGGCTAACTCGGACAAGGCTGGCGTAGACACTGCTAGTGCAAACACGGCTAGTTCAGACACAGCTAGCTCAGACACGGCTAAGTCAGACAGGGCTCGCACAGACACAGCTAGCACAGAAAACTAACACAAACACAGCTAGTTCAGACACTGCTAGCACAGACAGCTAACAAAAACACAGCTAGTTCAGACACTGCTAGCACAGACAGCTGGGACAGACACAGCTAGTGCAGACAGGGCTGGCACAGACATGGCTAGCACAGACACAGCTAGCGCAGACACAGCTAGCACAGACAAGGCTAGCACAGACACAGCTAGCACAGACAAAGCTGGCGCAGACACAGCTAACACAGACACGGCTAGCACAGACACAGCTAGCACAGACAAAGCTGGCGCAGACACAGCTAACACAGACGCAGCTAACACAGACACGGCTAGCACAGGCACAGCTAACACAGACGCAGCTAACACAGACACGGCTAGCACGGGCACAGCTAACACAGACGCAGCTAACACAGACACGGCTAGCACGGGCACAGCTAACACAGACAAGGCTAGCACAGACACGGGTAGCGCAGACACAGCTAACACAGACAAGGCTAGCGCAGACACTGCTAGCATAGACATGGTTACCGCAAACAGACAGCAGAACAGGGGGTGATGCTATCAAAAGAATCCCAAATGTCATACAAAGTAACCACATAAAAATGAAAATGGTAGGCTATTCATAAGATGCTATATTGCGGTTTGGTTTTCCAGTCACCCACTTTGTTTATCAGTTTGTTCCATAGCAATTCATTGAAAAAATAATGAAACAAACACTCCTTGGTTGTAGAAGCTACACCACTGACAATTTACTTTCCATATGTACTATTATTGAATTATTATAACCATTAGTTTCAACCATTTTGCTGCGAGTTAATTAACATAGAACACTTCCCGCATTTTATTTATTAGATATCGTTCTTCTGAACTCTCCTGTGGTTCTAGGAACCAATCTGACGGGTAGACAGAGCAAAGCAAAGCATGTTTTCTGTTCACAAAGCTGTGTTTCAGACCTGGGTCAAAAGCATGAGTATTTGACCATTTGGATTTAAATGGAAAATCATTTGTTGACAAACAATTACAAATGCTTTCTTTGTAAGACAGACCAAAAGGCACCCCCTCCATTGGACTGTTTTTTTTATGGTAAACTCCTCTTGAAAGCATGATTTTCACTATACAGATTGATTTTTTTGCTTGTCACTGGAGCCCCATTTTCACATTCTTCCACTGTAAATGGAGAGCTTTACTTCCCTGAAATCTGAGTTCAAAACGAGCAATATGAGGAAAATTTGTGACGTCACAAATATGTTGAACCTTTCATGGCCCACTACGCAAAGATATGCAAATTATAGGAGAGCGATGTGGTCCTGTGGTAAAGTAAACTAAGTGACATTGTTGGGACAGTAGTTATGTTGAACATTTTTAGAACATTTTTAAAAGGAACTTAGTTTGTTTATAAAAATCACGTGGACATACCAAACAGTACAGTGTTTGTAGTGCACATTTTACAGATGATCGCTTCCAGAACCTCGTGCAGAAGTTGAAGGGTTTCAAAAAGAAATTAATTTTGAACCCAGGTGCCATGCCTACTATATATCCCAGGACCACAACAGCAAGCAAGAGTCAATCTGCATATTTATGGTCTCTGGCATTCTCAATGAGGATGAAGGTGTAGAGATGCTACCAAGCCATTTTCAGTAGTAATTTCTTTGGCAGAAAAACCATTTTAAACAAATGTATTATTCAATATAGAACATTTTTTACAGTTTCACAAACATCTTGAGGGGTACGTTAAAATGCTACCAAGAATTATTTTCAAAATACTTTTCCATTTGGCTCATTTTCCTTATAAACCTGCTGACTAATTTTGGAGGATAGAAATTCTATAAATGTTTACTTGCTCATTAGAAATAACATCTGAACTGCAATATGGCTTATTCTCCTGTTGAATAATGCAAATGTGTGTGACAGTCTAGATACTGTATGTACACAACCATGAATTAAAGTTGTTTATTAAAACAAAAAAAAATAAGGCCAATCAAATATTGCATTGATTCTTTTCTACACAAAGGATTTGCA
Organism: Anguilla anguilla; assembly: GCF_013347855.1. NCBI lineage: Eukaryota > Metazoa > Chordata > Actinopteri > Anguilliformes > Anguillidae > Anguilla > Anguilla anguilla. The sequence goes on along the minus strand of NC_049205.1, from coordinate 19,814,173 downwards.
TATGAGAGTATTTCTAAATACATCCATAAAATTTAATATTCAAATACAATCAATTGCCATTTAAATACATTAGAATTTCAAAACATATTTAGAAATACATTCAAATATTTCTGTGTATTTACAAATAAAGTATTTTTAAAAATATATTTATGAACAGGTATTCGCAATACTCCAAAGGCATGATTTACCCAATTTGTTTGCGTCAGATGTTGCTAGACTTGTTTGACAAATGTATGTAACAGGAAATTCCTGTGAGTCATGGTGGAGAAGACAAATTCCAAGTTGCATCGGTAGCATCACATTTTGATTTGTGAGCTGCAATGACATGACATCCCTGCATTAGTGCAGTTAGACTGCATGAATGGAAGACAGCAGAGAGTAGATGAGGCAGCAGAAATGCAGTTCAGCCAGACAGTGGGACTAGCAGAACCGTTTGACTACAGAACAAAATTCCACTTAATATCGCACTTTACTCCAGTGGGAGAATGTATTTTGCTGTTAGCAGTAACCAATCAGAAGCAAATGTATAGTAACAGCACATGTAAATGTGTACTGCACAACCATGAGAATAGTAGGACCATGGTAACTGTAGGAAAATGAACATTTTGGACAATGAAAATGTAAGACAGTGGAACAGTACTACAATCAGACAATGGGGCAGCAATAGTATGGAAGACTAATGCTACAGGAAAACAGCTGGACTGTCAGACGACAGAACTGTAGAACAGTAAGACTGTAGAGCTGTAACACTGAGCAACTGTCGAACTGTCAGACAGACCAAAAGGCACTGTCTATTTTAAATCAGGTGGGATATCATTCCTGTCATGCAGTCCATATCACATCACACAAATGTCATGTTTGCACAGGGCTGGCTTCAGTAACGTTGAGTTTGCAGCGCAGTTACCTCCAAAGCACAGCGTGGTCCGGGCTGATAGTGGCCCCAGCAGCTCACTTCCAAACCTGACACTCAACATGGCCGCACGGGGCCCAACGGAAGTAGGTGTGTCCTTTCTTCTTTTTTTTTCTTTTTTTTTAACTTTGTTGAACAATGAATCAGGAAGTTTCCGTTCACACGCACTTCCCATAAATGAACCCCGCCGAGAAGAATTGACTTAGCACTTTAATTGCCTCTCAGCAAGAAAGATTTGCTACAAAATGGAGGGAAATGTACTGAAAATTCACTTGTTTTAAAGTTGCATTGTAATGATTGATGCATCAAGGCCTGTTTCAGAATACAGCCGGTTCCTTAATAGCTGCATTTAGTGGATGTGGTGGCTAAACAATCTGTTCTATGAGATAAGGAAATATCGGCTTTTGCGAGCCCAACTCTTGGGAAGACACAGTGTATGTTCCTACATGGTCAGGGAATAGTCATTCCTCACAGCACTGATGCAATTAATGGACTAGCAAATAGCAAACACTTTCTTTCCTCAAGACCATGAGAACATCTGAATTTATTTCATCCAACTTATCAGACTTCAGTCGAATGCTAATGGAATATAATTTGAATTGTATCTGTATCGACTTTGGCCTCTTCCAATTACTTTGTAATTATTTTTCATGTATTCTCCTTAAGTTCCCATCCTTTCTCAGTTTCATTTTTTTTTTTTCCCGTCATCAAAATTGAAATATGTAAGTACTCATCTGTTGCACAATATTAACAGCTGGCATATTTGGCAAAGGTGGGCTAGAGTGAGCATGTCAATCTCTGAATCTTTTCAAAGGGACCCAAAGGTTAAAAATCCTCAATACACATCATAATACACAACTATTTTGAATGGCTGACACCGTACATGGCAAGGAAAGTTCGGTCTGAATTGAGTGAAAACACAGAAAAACACTGGAGAAAGTGAAGGCGTCATATTAGCTGAGACCTTCCCTTGGAAGACACCATAAAAGTGGCAGGTCAGAGTCTAAAGAATCATCTGGAATAAATAATTTTAAATGCTTAACTTTACTACACTGCTTCATACACACCTAAAGGGTCATACCCAACAGAACAGACAGCAATAAGGACCACTATAAACCATGGTCCAGCCTTTAGACCGAGAACATATTTATCTTAGCTGTACACATGTCAATAAATGATCAGTACTTGCGCACCACCGTGATGGAAATCTGACAATAACAGCATAATTAACTGTTGTCACTAGTCCCCTTTGAATTAAGAAAAACAAAATGTATAAATGCCAAAGACCTTCAACTCATCTACCCAGCCCATCGATGAAACAACAGGAGGAGGATAAGGGTCAATCAACTTCAAAGAAGAAAATAATTTCTACTGGTTAAATATAATTTATGACTGGACACAAACATTCTAAAGACTGTTCTGGGAGTTTGCCACGTTTGTATTTGCGGTTACCTGCTTAGTTCTACTTTATAGTTATAATTACAGTGTTAACATTGCCATTCAGATTAATTTAGGTAGTCATCTGTTCTGTGGGAATGGCCTTATATCCTGCGTTTAAACAGATCAAGCAAAACTGGACTGTGTAGTGTACGCTACTTAGTTCTCCTGCAGACCCGCAGTGCATTGTTGGCCATCACAGGTAGGACCAGATGGCTTACTTGTGTTCTCATAGACCAAAGGAAAAGTGGCCTAGGCATCAAGAGCAGAGTGGGATTGTTCCAAATTCAGGGAATAAAAGTGATTTTGTTTGACCTATCCATTAAAATAAACAATCAAGCTGAAGAAAATGTTTCACAGTAGAATGGTTGTCATAAAAACAAAAAGTTTGCAAACCTCTTGCATTTTTACAAACTAGTGTCAGTTTATGGTTTTTCCTGGGTATGAAATCAATGGCTCACAAAACGACAGCAACAGGATAATTTGCCTTAATCTGAACACCGCGTCCTCGGTGGATAAAGACGCACAGCTCTGAAATGCAGTGATAAAACAGACGCATCCACTGTACAACACTGGCTCAGTGCATCACAAACGCAAATCTGAAGCACACAAAACACACAGTTCTATCCCAGGAGCTCACAGACTTTATCGTGCTCCACGGTGGCCTGTCTCGATCAGTCTGCAAACACAACCGACGCAAAATCTGGAGCTCTGAGAACTCATCAGAAGGATTCTTCTTCTGGTAATCTGTGAGGTGTTCAAAGGGTCTACAAAATATTTGCCGTCAAGGTGGCTCATCGTCAATATTTTACATTGAGCTATTCCCAGGGTGGTTTAAATAAAGAACAAAGTCCCCTGTGAAACCCATAGCCTGACTTAATTTATAATATCCTGCCCTGGTCACCTCTAAGCTCGCGGTTTTGTCAGTTGCTAGCTATGTCTCTGTAGCCGTGTTCAGCCTGTCAGACAGCAAGGAAATGTTCTTGTAATACAGCAATGGCTTTGGCAGGCCAAAGGAGCTACCAAATGTCTGCCTTCACAACATTTTTGGGGTGGTGGGGGATTTATATAAGAATTGATCTACCTAATGAAGCGGTAGAGACTGTTTTTGATGTTGCCTCACACCTCACCTCACTGATATTTGTCATTTTAATGGGTGATTGGACCTCTTTCTTAACAGAAATGTTTAAAAAACTATTTGGTTATGTACATGCAAAGCAAATTTCTTGGGCTTTGTGTCCCTGATTGTTTTGCCTAAGTATATTTAAGCAATTGTGAATAGTAAACAGTGAATCTAGGAGATAAATTATTTAATAAATGTACTGAGTGAACCACATGTGGCACATAGGCCAACAATGTCTTACAGTGAAAAAAAGTAGTTGTGTCAAGTAAAAACGGATCTCTCTCTCTCTCTCACTCACTCACTCACTCACTCACTAACTCACTAACTCACACACTCACTCACACACTCACACACACACACACACACACACACACACACACACACACACACACACACACACATACATTTTCAGACATTTAGCAGACACTCTTACCCTGCATGACTTACACAGCTAATTTCCTTTTACATGCAAGCCACTTACTCAGCAGCAAATTACTGCAGCAATTCTTGTAAACTTGCTCAAGAATACAACGTATGTGTCTCACCTGGGAATCAAACCAACAACCTCAGCTGCAATGACTAAATGGTTAGAAACCTATACAGGACTATTACTGACAAAGAAACATCTTTGTATCTTAATGCAAATCGTTATCCCGGAGTATTTTTAAATAATCCAGTACAGAGGCAATGTAAATACTGGGAATGTCCAATAGACACTGCAGGCCTGAAGTTCATTCTAATGTCTCCAGTGACCACAACGTAAACCACTACATACCTCTCCTCCAGAGGTCCCGTTTTCAGCTACAATTCCTCCGCCCCCAGTCCCCAAAACATACTCAAGGGCGTACAGTATGTACTTGCATGCACTATCCACATTTCAAATTGGACACACCAATTCAGTTTCAACGGCCTACGCTCGATCCAAGCCATAGGCTTCCAAGCAAACGCCTTGCAAACAAGGTCAGGTGCGGCTGGTAGGCTACAATAGGCTACAAATAAGTAAATAAACAAACAAACAGACGAGGGTGTGTCTCACTTGACCCCTGCACCTTTATCTTATCATTGATATTGTGTTCATATGAGTGACAATCTGGGTCACGAGACCCTGTAAATAAATCAAGATCCTCGGGTGTTAGAAACTCTTAGCAATAGCACTGTTGTGTGTGAGCTGCAGCAATGTAAATTATTGTCTTTATTGGTATAATCTACGCCAAGCCTGTTCAAATCCACATTTCACCGATGTAGAAAATGTCTTCCTTTGCCAGCACTTCGGCACAGAACAATACAAATTCAACGGACGAAAAATCCACGTCTTTCAACGCGTCGTTGTCTTCTTTAAGACTAGACATTTTTGTGCCAAATGTCAACTGGAAGTACAGTGAGCTCGTCTTTAGACATTTGCTGCGAAGGTAGATTAACACACAAAAAAACGTTTTAATAAGTAAAAGTTAATGAAATGAAGGCAGGTAGCTAATGTAATGGAGCCTTCAACCAGTCGCAGACTACATGTAGGTGTAATTGCACAGAAAGAAACAAAAACGTGACAGTGTAGCAAACCAAATTAGAAACAAAAAGATACATTACAGATACATTACAAAGATACATTCTGTATACGGTATGTAAAATGTGAGGTTATTAAATACACGGGAAACATTACCTTCTGTAACACATAATATTACAATACAAAAACCATCTGGATAGTCGGCTATTAGCCTACATTTTTATGAAATTCATATTTCAACAGGCATATGGGGCAAAAACATAGCCACCCGGTTACAATCAGGGAGAGGAGAGCTTACCGTGGCTGAGGCGAGGCTGCAGTCCGTCAGGGTTAGGTGGTGGGGCTCCCATCTCCGTAAGAATTTAGACGTGAGGATTTTGCTGAGGAAGGTACGAGGGTGCTTGACCACACACACCTGAATGTCTCCCTCCTGAAGGAGCTTGTATCGCATCCCGCTGCTACTGTGGAGTAGGGTTCTACGACCCGGCCCGGCGCCCATCTTATTATTATTGTTCCCCTCCGGCGGCGTCGGCGTGGACATCTCCCCCAGTAAAGGCTTGCTCTCTTCTGACTGGTGGTACTGATTGTTGTGGAGCTCGCTGCCCCCTCCATTGCTGTTAAAATCCATATTTAATCGTTGCAGCAGCGGGACGAACGCTACCGCTACAAAAAAAATATATAAGCTATATCAAAAACAATCGTATTGCAATTTAGTTTTTTTTTTTTTTTTTTTTTAAGCAACCAAGACCACAACGACAGCGAACCAATCTAGTTAACCACGGCACGACCTCTAATATGTATTTGTATTATGAATAAAAATATGTGACTGGAAGCAGAACACGAAACGCCATGAAATGACGACTGGAGAGGATTCCCTGACGGGGGAAAGAGAGAGGGGATGTGGGGTTTCTGTCCTCTTTTCTCTGCGCACGATTACCCCAGAAATGTCTCTTCCTCTCCGCGCTCCGCTCCCCCCCGACACAAGCTATTTAATATGATCGGGCCATTGCTATATCCATTACAGCGATCACCGCGATGGTATAATCCAGGAATCAAAAACATAAAAATAATTGTTTTGTTTTTTTTTGTAAAAAAAAAAAAGAGTCCGAGAGCGACGTCTGTCTTTGTGTTCTTTTTTCTTTTTCAGTAGATCATTGGCACTGTTCCCTTTTCTGTCTTTCCTCTATCTTCGTGAAGAAACCAGGCACTTTGACTGCGCGTCTCCGATTGGTCCCAGCTCGTTCATGTGATACCACAGTGACGTCAATGGGGAGCTGAGCGGATGCACTGTGCGTCTTGCTACTGTCTGACTGTGTGATAGGGAAATGTGGCCTGTGCACACAAAAGGGAGAGAGAGAGGGCGCACCGTTTACAGTCCTCATACTGTGTACTATCTTTCCGTATCTGTTGACAAAAGGATCGGCGGTGCTTGCGCACTGGAGGGCGAGAAGGCCAGATCGCCGGTATGGAACCCTGCTGCCTTTCAGTCAGTCCCATAACAGTGAGACACATTCCTGGCGGTGTGGGGAGAGTGAGACTGTGTGTAGTTAAATACAGAACAGAGGCAGCTCTGGTAGTACAGAAATGGAGGAGAACTCTTCTGTGGCTGAAGTGTTACTGAAGAGAACAAAGACTGGGGTGCCCTGAGCACAGATGCGCATGCATGTCTGTATCTCCTAATAACAAACACCAAAAGCCAACCAAATCACCGGCTGGACACAAACACCCCCTCAATGGCTCAGACACTTATAGTGACAGACACACACACACAAAATAACACACTAATATGCATGTCAAATTACAACATTCAAACTAGGATTAACACAACAACATCTAACTACTAAAATTATACAATAATATAAATATTTTGGATTGGGTGAAATTCAATTGGATAAATATTGCCTAATATGGTTTTCTAAATATTTACTAAAGTTATCCAGCAAACTCTAAAATCTGGCTTCCTGAAATACCTCACTATACACAAAATCGCCAATAAAAGAAACACTGAATAAGACTCACAGGCAGAATTCTAAAGGTTGATGATTTCAGTAGTTGGTGCAATTTCGGTGGGGGTGTGCGACCCATCAAAATAAGAAGCTCTGTCCCGTGACTGATACATGAGAGGGAATGAACACCAGGGCCATTCTGACCCCTGAGATCAAGTTGTTGGCCTCTATAGAACCGTGACCTCTGACCCAGGGGTGCAACCCTGACCTCTGAACTGGCAGTCACAGGGAGGGAGGAGTCGACCACAACCATTTGGCTGTTCCAGATAAACACACCCTTTCAAAAAGTCAAGTGTTATTTCCCATCTCACTCATTGTTTTGAGAAACTATCTGAAGTTACTGGTATGTTCCAATATGTTTTCATTGTACACAAGTCTGTTTCGAGACAATCCCCCCACCCCCCAAACATGAACATAAATCTATAAATCCCCAGAGCCATTAAACACTATTATTGGTCTTGTGAAAAAAAATATTTCATGTAAAACTCATAATTGGATTTTAAAATGACAGAGTGTGGAACCTGGGAGTAGCCTGCACATTCTTGGATAAAAGGACATGTCGGTTTCAGTTCCTGCTCTTCGAAGTTTGTTGAATGAAGACATGACTTACATTAAGAAGTTTGATAAATTAGGAAGGAAGGACAACACCTCTTCTCCTAACTGCTACAAATCAAAACTAGCATATAATAGATTTGCTGACCTTGTGTTTTTCTTTACAGAACAATTTCACAGAGAGTACTGAGCCTTGGAGTTGGCTGTACCACATGACCCCTGCATTAAATCTTAAAAGCAGAACAATATCTTTATAAATCAGTCTTTCATTTTTCTGTAGTTATTTAGAAACAGAAGTTTTTGAACCGTTTCGGCGTTTGAGACACTGTTTATCACGCGGAGACACATGATAGTTTCACCTCACCCAAAGTGTCATAACAAACGTCACCTTAGGCACAGGAAGAGGGAGTGAAATAACGGCCTCCAGGGGTCTCTAGATCTCACAATGCTGAAAATCCCCAGTTGTGCTATGCTCAGTCACATGAGTGCTGACTGAATTACCTCCCATCATGAGAGCACCATTAACTCTATCTTTATAATCCACAGTAATCCTATTGTCCTAATCCAATGTCTGCCCCACTCTTTAACCTCACATATGCATAGTCAGACGCATGAACACATGCACACACAAACCCTGCTCATTATCAAAACACACATGCACTCATATACACACACACACACACACACACACTGCTTATTCCAATCTCTCTCCGTCTCTCTTTCGCACACACACACACACACAAACACACAAACCCCGTTCCTTCTCTCCACACAGTTCAGGGAGTTGAACTGTTAATAAGACACAGGGAGACACAGTCAAGCCATTTACGGCCCTTCAGTACCATTAATAATTTTCTGGTCACCACACTGGTTGAAGAAATGACCCAAAATGCTTTTAATGCTGAGGTGGTAAAAAAAAACAGCATGCCCTAGCTTGTGTTAGAAGCACAATTCAGTTCACTCCATTGCAACAATCCTGAATGTGACATCTGAGCAGTTACCACAGGACAGAAAATGGAAACAAGTTTACTTTGAAATCCCTTCTTTTTTCAGACAGACAGGCAGCGATATAACAGTTTAATTCACACCCCCTACCCTTTATACGGAGGTACAGCTAAATATATATTTTTAGAGGATAAAACCACACCTAGCTCCCAGAGCTACACCTGTAGCTTTCCTTCCACCTGCTCCCCTACAGTACTGAGCTGAGGGGATGTAGCACAGCGCACACAGACAGAGACTCACACACAAGCACCTGCACAAACAACCCCCGCCCCCCTTGACACACACACACAATCTTTTGAATTGGAATAATGCCTGTGCTGCTGTACTACTTGCTGTCATGTGTGATTACACAGTGATGGGCAAGAGGGGCATGACAAAGCCCAGAGCCCAGGTCCGCCCATTTGAGATAGCACCTCATTAATGGCTAACTGTGCCAGCTGGAGACACTGGCTCTCGGACAGAGAAGAGATTTGATTGGTTCAGATTATTTCATCATTAAGCAACTCACTCTACTGGTTGCACCACGAGTTGGTGCTTTGTGAAATAGTGTTTTCCCCACAGTTGCAGTAATCTAATAGGTGCTTCAAGGTGTAGTATGTGTATACACTAAACTTTGTGTAGTGTGTTTACGTCTTTTAGTTTGTGTATTGGTGTGAACTGTAATCGGGTTGTGGTGTGTTCTTTAATTTGTGTGTGCAGTGTTCACAAACTGTAATATGTTATGGTGCACGTACACAGTGACTGATGCGGGCACTATGCGTTTGGTGTGTAGACACATATGCACTGTGTAGCGTTTGTGTGTGCGAGAGCAAGTGCAAGTGAGAAAGTGCCTGTGTGTACACTGTGTGAGAAGGGCAAGCATTATGTACTGTACAATTCTTCACTCCCTGACACTCAGCAACCCTCAGCGTCACAGCGACCTTTGAACTCTTAAAAGAGCAGCCACAATATTGAGCTTGAATTTGCATAATCTAAAAAACAGTCTTCTGTACTCTTTTAAATCCCTCCCCCACAATAAAGCTACATTTTCTTACTCCCAGCAATTACACTCCTTCACAGGAGTCATAAATACAGAGAGCACACAGGGAGTATGGATACAGAAATTATATAAAAACTAAATTAGCGTAATTTCTAAGAAAGGCATCAGAGACCAGCTGCTAAAACAGAATAAAGTCTGTGTCTGTGTAATGACCCCAAGCCACCAGCAGGGGAAGCAGCAGGATAGACAGTGTCCAGACACACCCTCAAAAAGGCCAGATGATTGTACTATTATCAAATGAAATCCATTCGAACTAGGTGGGTCCAGCTTTTAGGCCCAGCTGCGTTCACTTCCTCATGTCCCAATGTTCTTTTTCGCACGGTGATGTGCAAGACCATCTATAAACCAGGGCGAGTTGCATGTGCGGGGGAGGGGTGGGTGAGGGTTTGCAGGCTGGGTGGGACAGGGTGCAGTTGGCCAGGCGGTCGGCCCCTTTACGTGGATTGGACACGGATTCGAAAGAGGCCCTGCTGCAGCTGCAGCCGGAACAGCCGGCAGTTGGCGATGCGCAGGGCTGCGCAGCCAGTCCGGCAGAGGTCAGAGGGCAGCATGGGTCTGGTGCGGTGCCAGGTTCCGGAACTCCGCCGGAACTCCCGCACGTAATCGTAGCTGGTACCTGCAAGGGGAGCCAGAGTTAACACTGATTCCTGCAGGGGGAACCAGATTTAAAGCTGTTAGCTGCAGGGGAGCTATAGTCACAGCTAGTAAAACTTTTCTTTACAGGGGATATTAATAGTGGCTGGTAGATCTCTGCCTAAAAGTTGACAGCTGACATGATGGCACAAAAAATGGTGATGTATTGACATAATTACATGATGAGATGATTGTACACAAGTTTCATTTTCAAATTTAAGCAGAACCCAAAAAAATATTCTTTGTGGAAGTAAAAGCCTTTCTAAAAAATGACTGAGCAAAAAAGGGGCTAGTGGGGTCTGAAAAGTCAAACATTACATTACATTACATTATAGGCATTTAGCTGACGCTCTTATCCAGAGCGACTTACAACAGTGTAACCAAACTCAGGATCAAGTCCACTTAAGTCCATTGAATAAAATGTAGATAAAAAGCCTTTACTATAGTAGCATACAGTAAGGATGACACCATATTCACGAAAAAGATAATACAAGTTTCTAGAAAAATCCAGAAAACAGTGCGACAGTGTTACGAAATCGATGTGTGCTGCAGTTGTGTGTTCCCTTCCCACACCACCCCGGTTACCTCATATGACTGTTCTGAGGCAAAAGCAGCCCTCGCGTCATGCCATTGCGCACAGCGCGAGATCACCACAATGTTTATCGTATGAGCAAGAGGACTGCCACAAGAATGCTACCAGGAAAATGCTGGAAACAGAATGCTAGTAAATACTAGCATGTGCCTGATTTCCCCGTTCACATTATAGCGATGCTACTCACATTGCAGCAATGCAATTCACATTGTAGAGATACTAAATACGGAAGGTAGGCTGGGGTAGCACGCTTGGCGGGGTGGGGTTGAATGGTTATGACTGAAGCAGCCGGCTGAAGAAGAGGAATCTTATTGGCTCACCGGTGTCCAGGTCTCCCACCACATAGATGCTGGCACCAATGGCAACGGCCCCGTACACAAAGGAGGAGCTTGTTGTGACACAGAGACTTTGATCATCCAGAAGCATCCACCTGGTCTCCCACAAAAAGAGACAGGGCAGCCAGGGGCACAGGAGGTAGAGACAGAAATAAAAAGTTAGAGGAAGCGGGGGCATTTGGTCACAGTAAGGATCTTGTCCAAACAGCTACGACTTCAGTCCCCAAGAACAACCAAACAGAAAAGAATAGAGGGACAAAACTTGGAAACATTTTAGCCTGCATGTGATAGAATTTCATGCATGCTACCACAAACATTTACAGGGTTTGTCAGCGTATAACCTGAAAAGTCTAGCAAAAAATACTTACACGCAGTACAATATGATCTACTTCAGTGGTAAGCAACCCTGTTGCTGGAGCTCTACCATCCTGTAGGTTTTCATTTAAACCCTAATCTGGCACACTAATTAGCAGCTCAGTTCAGACGGCTAACCGCTGAATGAGCTGTGCTTTGTTAGGGTTGGAGTGAAAACCAACAGGATGGCAGCTCTCCAGCAGCAGGGCTCCAAAATATGTGCCATGAATTATACTGTGCAATGTGATTTCAAATGTCACTCTATTAAAAACGTTGCTAAGCAACAAACCCTATCCTACATATGTTCAACAGTCTGGTTGTAACACCAGTTTGACTGCGTGCTATGCCTTTAAGTCATTCAGGGCCTGGAATTCAGCATTGCATGATAAATTGGGGAAAACACAGCCCTGCGTAGCCCTATGTCTAAGTCTAACCTTTTCAGTTCGTCGTGGTAGAACTCCGATTTGCAGGTGGTCATCTGGCTGGACTCCGGGTTTTCCGAATCGCGGCTTCTGACGCCTCCGAAAACGTACAGCTCCTGACCCACGCCACATGCCACGGCCCCAAACCTGACGCCACAACAAGAACGCCTTCAGACCACTGGCTGACTGGCTGCTTTTTTGTCTGTGTGGGACTGTCATACTAAAGCTCTGGCAGGCTGTAGTGTCTGCAGGTTTGTCCTTTCAGTGAGCAGCCAATTTTGGGATTGGAAACAAGGTGTGTGGACCCTTCAGCCAACCTGTGACTTACATTAAGAGCTGAAACACTGAAACATACCTAAACACACAAAGCAAAGCAAGCTTTCATGGGATCCCTGGTCTCTATGTACTATGTGTTAAATTTAACTAAATTCAATACCTTCATTGTTCATTTTGGTTAAAAAATTTAAATTCATAGTTGACTCAAAGACTCCATTTACAGAACAAAATAAAATAAAATAGAAAGACAAACATCACAATGAATAATAATACTTATACATAATAACTGATATTGATCTTTTCTGAATTAAGTTATTGAATTTCTTAGATCTACACACCACTGTTTTAACCAAAATAGCTAAGAAAGGTGCAACTAATGTTTATTTAAAATAATATTTATCATACATCAAATGTTCAAGAAAGTTTTTAGTCAGTACTGTAAAACAATATTATCTGTAGATTTATTTTAAAAAAACAACCCATGGTGAGAACACATGTTCCCAGATAAAGAACTCTACTACCACCAAAAAGCCAACATGATTTAATTTTGTGACTAGTCTGCATTCACTAAAGCAGCACTGAAAGGTAGCTTTATTTCTCCAGGCACAAGACCTTGTTATCTGATCAAAATGGTGAATTGTTTCTTGTGTTTGGCAGCAGAGAAAAGCAAAGGACCGTAAACAAGGCAGCAGCTAGCTGGTTATCTGGTTCTGTTGTTATCTTTGTTGAGGTTAGTAAGATAAAAAGCTTTTTAATGGCTTACAAGCTCAATAGAACAAACAAAATTAGACAGCTAGACAACAAGCCAGCAAGCTCTCTCTTTTAGCTAGCAACCTGTTTAGCTAATGATCTAGGTGGCCAGGTGAAAATAAACATATAATTTATATTTTAAGCATACGAGAGCAGTTCTCTTACACAATTTCTAGGCAGAGTGGGAGTTACATTCACACTCGCATCAAACCGGGAAACTAAAATGACTTTAGCAGACTGCATTAAACACAGACACCCTGTCAGCAAAATCAAGGCAAATGTGAGCCTGATTCACGTAAATAGCTGAGAGACAATTGGTGTACACTGAAATGAAAGAAATAAAGAATGATGCATGGGGATAATGGTTTTACTATTAGTGTTTTTCTACTGTTTAAAAAAAATCTTTTTATTGCAAGTATGTGTAATAAAGTATATAATACATCTATTCTATTCTCTTTATGAACTGTCAGATAACTTTTCAAAAGACCATAATTAATCAGAACTAGAACATTAAAATTGTATTGCTGAGAATTGTTTAAAACATGAACATCCATGCCTGTGTTTGAACACACACACACAGACTGAGCGTAATTATACCTCCTTTCCTTCAGGGGGCAGAGTGCTGTCCACTGCTGTGTCTTTGGATCGTAACACTCCACTGAGTCATACAGCTTCCCATAGGAGCCACCACCCATGGCATAGATCTTCTTGTTCATAGTGGCATAGCAGCCAATCTGAGGGAGGGGTTAAGAAAGGAAGATTCAGAGGGGAAAAAAGCCGCAAATGTTCACCCTCCTCAAGTACTGCACTTTGTCTAACTAATCTCTGCATACATAAACCTCCTTATATATGCTTTCAATATTTTCACAATTATTCACAAGAATACTCTGTAACTATAGTAATTCACCTAAAATTCTGTCACTTGTTGACAAATTTGTATGGAAATACAGTATTTCCAATATTAACATCGATTAATAATTTGTGACAATGAAGCAATGTTCTGATATTTTCAGCATCTATACTTCAGCATTCAGCACATAACAAGGATATCAAAACATAACACAGTCTTAAAAAACTGAAATAATTCATTGCTACATGCAATGCAAAATACATTGTTATTTGACCTGAGAAATGTTTTGAATGATATATAGAGATATGCTGCAGAATATGCCAATTTCCACCACTTTGTTCTCAGTGGGATATATTTGAATATAGCGAACAGAATGTACTATGAAGCAAAAATGACAAAAGTTTGGCATGTAATGGAAAATATATTTGGAGTGATTCCATGTTTTCAAATGTATTATATATAGTATATATTTTATATATTTATTTTTTAATTATATGAAATTGTTTTTCAATATAAAATGATATATTTTAGTTGTGTAAAGGAGATGTTCTTGGATGATCAGAAGCTCTGTGCCTAAAGGGGATTGAGGTGTGTGTGTGTGTCTGGGGCGGGGGGGGTGGGGGGGTGGGGGGGGTCAGGTAAGGCCTAACCTTGCGAACCATAGTCATGCTTCCCTGGGTGGTCCAGGTCTTGATGTGGGGGTCATACACCTCGATGGTGAGCAGTTCAGTCTCTCCATCTTCTCCACCCAGCACGTGGATAAATCCGTCCAGCTCTGCGATACCAAAATTCTGCCGTGCCTAAGCCGGGGAAAGCACAGCACTGGCGATCAGAGGAATGTACTGAGCACTGAGACAGATGTACACATGACTGCCCCCCAATAGCACTGATACTGATGTACACGTTACTGTCATCTGCTCATGATCAGAAGAATATGTACACTACAGCCACCTACTGGCGATTGGAGGAATGTACACATTACTGCTCTCTGCTGGTGATCGAAGAATTGTACACATCACTGTCACCTATTGATTTTCCAGAACAACCAACACAACACCAACCTCTGCTGAAAGTCAGACAACTGTAAACAATGCTCAAACTGAGATCAAGAAGACATAAAGAATAAAATGTAATTCTATACAATAATATAAATAAAATGAATATAATTTCATCTAGCCTGTCTGATGGGGATACTACGGACCTACTGCACATAGTAAATAGTTGTTACAATTACATTTAGGCATTTAGCAGACACTTATACCTACAGGGACTCACTCAACTTTTTTTAACATCCACATATACATGCAGCTAGATATTTACTGAAGCAATTCAGGTGCTCAATCCCTCGCACAAGCCGTACAATGGCAATACTTTGTCTGGGAATTAAACCAGCAAACTCTGAGTTTTAAGCCCAGTTTCATAACTTCAAGAGGGATAAAGCAGGAGTCAGGGGGTCGGGGGTCAGACGTCAGGATTGTAAGGAGCTTTTACCTGGCTCATAGGGGGGATGGGGCTCCAGGTGTTGGTGTCAGGGTCATATCTCTCCCCGCTGCTGAGAACAGTCTTGGTTTCATCCATCCCGCCAACCACAAAGAGGTAGCCCTCTGATTGGACAAGAGGCATTGGGGGCAGGGTCAAATGACTGATTGCAACAGAAAAAATCTCACGGCACAAAGTTCACAGCAGTCACAGATAGGAAATCCACAATCCACCACAGGAAATAGCATAACAGAGTGTTTCAACAGCAGAGTTCTTCGTGCCACCACCTAGTGCGCAAATCATACGTTTGTGGGGTTAAGATATCAGCTGATATTTTTTCTTTTTTTGTATTGCACATATAAATCAACAGATAACCAAGACTGACAAAACCTAAATTTTAGACTCTTGATCATTCAGTAATAAAACATACAATTCATGTTAAGGTCACAGGAGGGAACAAATATAGTAGCATTATGAAAATGCTTTTCACAAAAATACCTAAAGATAAGAGAAGGCAATATAATGATCTTTTATTAACTGACATTTTCTTTATGTTTGATGCACAAAAAATGGCCTCTTTTTTAGAACCATGTGATCACTCACCAGTGGAATGATGGTCAGTGTGTTTTTGCAACATCTTTCTGTAATGGTTTTGTGTTCCTGTTTCATTTTCACTATGACTGTGAATGTGACTTGCTTAGAAACATTGAGTAAAACACAGTTTGGGCCCAACGCAGACCAGTTGAATAAACCAAAGCCAGCCAAAGTAAATTCCTTTCTTCACCAACACTGTAACAAGTAAAAACAGTGGATGAAATATGAAACCTGAAAACACAACAATTTGCTCTGGAGTACTTTTGGTGCTGCAGTGGTGCCGACAAAAATCATCACCAGAATCATCATGGCTGGGAAATAACCAGGCAAGAATTTCCCAAACAATTAGTTTGCAATGTAAAATACACGTGTTTGAAATTTGTACCAATGTCAGATATAGTTATGTATACTTCTCACTTCTGTGCCACCTGTACAGTAACCTATGCATCCACTATTTTGATTGTAGTTCAGATATATTTATTTTGGTGGTATTTCTTAAACTATTTTAGTTTATTTTATTTTTTTAAACAAAATACATCACTTCAGCGTATTTGTCAGTGTCATGTTAATGTCATCCACACTCTGAACAGACATAGCAGGCCAAAAGGACTGGGTTGTTCTGTGAGTTTTGAATGTGAGCCTTCTTTGGGGGCTTTGCCAGTTTTTTGGGTACTGACCCGCGACCACCACTCCGTGTCCCGTCCGGCCGATGGTCATGGGCGCCAGCTCGATCCACAGCTGACGGTTGGGGTCGTAGAGCGGGCACATGCAGCGCGTCACTGCCGACGGCTTGCGGGTGCTGCACAGGAAACAGGAAGTGTGCCATGACCGCGTCCACTAATGTAATCTAAGGCTCACCCCAACCCCCAGCCCTCCTCTCTCCCCTTAAAAAATATGATAACCAATAGATGACTGCGCTAAACACTGATTACATAAGCATTACTGACAACCCCCCGCAACCAAAATCTACAGAAAAGAGAGATGCAGGGGTTGGGGGGGGGGGGGGGGGGGATATAATCGCTGGTTACTATAATAATTTTGCTGGTTACCACCATCATTGTTTTTGGGGCAAATCTGCACTTTTCAATGAAAATGAAGTATAGTTCCTTGAGTCAAGGTCCAGCCTTTCCTAGATAAAGATAATCATCGGTTGTGTTTCTTTTCCCTAGCCTGGGTACATAAAGCACCTCCCCTCCCCCAATATTTAAGAGAATGGCTATGTTGAAGTTGGTCTGGTCTCCCAGTCCCTTTCTCGCCCTCTTGTGAGCACTTCAAGTTACTGCAATCAGCGGCAAATGAAAATTAATTTCCATGGCAAATTATTGTGACTTGCTATTCCCGTTTCATGGCTTACATAATGAAATGGTTAGGAAAAAGCCAGAATGTAACCTGCACTGCACATCTGTGGCCAACCAAAGGCCAATGAGCCTGAAAAAAAGCTTTCATTACTTATTCATGGTGATCTGTACTTCTTTATCTTTAAGAACGGTAATGCACTGGAATAAACCAACCTAAATTTAATAAGGTCACATTCTGCATAAGCTGTGAAATGTGATTATGCTGCCACAGATTTGCATAACTCCTCTCTCATGCTCCGCTCTTCTCTCTCAGACTCCCTCTGTCTTGCTCTCCACAATTCCCTCCATCCCTTCATCTCACCATCTCTACAGTGTGAACTCAGTGGCAAAGGTCTGTAAAATTAGAGACAAAATGATTGTTTATCAAGCGCTCCACAGAATGAGCACCAGGACCTGAGACATGAGGCTACAGCTACAGAACCAGAAACACTCAAATCTGGCCCTCAGGCCAAACAGTAAAACTGGTGATGTGCGAATGCATATCTATTTTTACTTTGCAATGTACCTCATTGACAAAACTGATTTGACTAGAAATTTGCCTACCTCTATCTCTAGTGGTGGTTGGCTTAGCATGTTAAATGCCGTTTATAAACAGTAAGTCACTTTGACTAAAAGCCTTTGCCAAGCCTCTGTATGTGTACTGTATGCGTGTGTGAGTGTATATAAACGCACACACACAGCTAGATGCAAATGTATTGGGACAGTGACACAATTTATGCTGTTTTGGCTCTGTACTCCAGCACATTTGATTTGAAATGAAACAATGAATATGAGGTTAAAGTTCAGACAGTAAAATTAAATTTGCAGGTATTTACATGTATATATGAGGAACCATGTAGGAACTGCAGCAGCCCTTGTTATTTAGAGTCCACCATTTCAAGGGACTAAAAGTAACTGAAGAACTGGCTGTTCAGCTGTTTTGTCATCCGTTGTACAGTACTGTGCAAAAGTCTTAGGCACCCTAGATTTTTAAATATAATATATAGTATACATTTGGTCTTAGATGTTTATTTTTTGTTTTCTGAATTAATGTGTCAGTAGAAAAGAGCAAATTTGAGATTTTCAAAAAATGAAATTTTACAGATACATTTTTGTATATTGTTAAATAAAGTAATATTTTAAGTAATAGACTACTTTTCAGATAAAAACTTGATCAAGGGTCTCTGGGATTACCTGGAGAGCCAGAAGCAAGCGAAACAGCCAAAATCTGCAGAAGAACTGTGGCAAGTTCTCCAAAATGCTTGGAACAACCTACCAGCCGATTTTCTTATAAAACTGCAGGACAGTGTACCTAAGAGAATTGATGTAGTTTTAAAGGCGAAGGGTGGTTTTTAGTTTTAGTTTTTAACTATTTACTGCTCTTAATATTATTTTTACCTTTCACTTCATTATTTTTGAAAGCATCTTAGCTGTACAGCATTTTTTTACAGGTGCCTTACAGACTTGGTGTGGAATATTTGGAGTCTGTTGCTGTTGTGTCTCAACATGAGGAACAAAAAAATGTCAACGCCAGTCAAGCGGGCCATCATGCAGAGGAAAAATCTAAATATTGTAATGGCCAGTAAAGAATTTTCCCGTTTTTGGCTTTTGAAAAACTCCTTGTCTTGCTGTAGGATGCGCTACAAGTGCTTCCCAATGACTTTGGAGCCATTTGCTTGAACTCGAGCAGATAAGATGCTTCTGTACACTTCAGAATTCATTCAGCTGCTGCTATAAGCAGTTACATCATCAATGAAGACAAGTGAGTCGGTACCTGTGGCAGCCCAAACCATAACACCCACATCACCATATTGCAGTTTCTTTTGGCCTCCACACTTTGCTCATGCCTTCATTCAGATAAAAGTGAATCTTGTTCTCATCTTCCCACAAGACCTTTTTCCAGAATTCTGCAGACTCTTTTAGGTACTTCTTAGCAGACTGTAACCTGGCCATCCTAATTTTATGGCTAACTAGTGGTTTGCATCTTGCAGTGTAGCCTCTGTTGTTCTGTTCCTGAAGTCTTCTGCAGACAGTCACCTCCTGAAGAGTGTTTCTGATCTATCGGACAGGTGTTTGGAGGTTATTCTACATTATGGTGAGAATTCTTAGGTTATCAGCTGTAGAGGTCTTCCTTGGCCTACCAAGCCCTTGGCGATTACTGAGCTCACCAGAGCTCTCTTTCTTTTAAATTATGTATCAAACAGTTGATTTTGGTGAGCCTAATGTTTGGCCTCTGACAGTTTTTCTTATTTCTTATAATAACTTTCACTGGCACAACTCAGGTCCTCATGTGGACAAATGCCAATAACAGACTCCAAAGACAATCAAAAGCCTAGATTAGATACTGAAAGCTCTCTTATACCTGCATTAAGGACACAACTGAACACAGCTGACAAATCAGAAACCATTTTTCCCAAACATTATGGTGCCCTGAAATGGGGTGACTATGTATATAAAGTGTAATTTCTACATGGTGTATGGTGAAACCAAAACGTATAAAAATACCTCTTACTAAAAGCTGAGAACTGTACAGAGCTTGTTTGATTACAAATCTAAAATGTCCCAACCATTGCGGAGCTCACTACATACTGTGTATATTTATATATATATGTATATATATATATACACAAACACACACAAATAAATATAATTGAATAATGTACTGTATATTCTTTTGCAGATTAATTCATGCCATGTACCCCTGTCCCATTCCAAAAAGATACTCACGTCCTGTCCTCGCCCCCTACAGTAATGATGCACTCAGAGTAGCCACGGGGTTTGAAGGAGGCCAGCAGGGCCTCTCCCTGCTGGGACGCTCCACCAAGAGGGGCGTGGCAATACTCCCGAATCACCTCCCTCATCAGCGGGTCTCCTAGCATCTGCTCTCTCAGGTACCCCGTGTCCAGTCCTTGTACCCACACTGATGACATCACTTCCTTCATGTGGACCTGAGAGAGAGAATGGTTAAATTACCTTTATTTTTTTTAATTTTATTTTTAAACCTATACTTATTTATTCATATTACAATACATGCAATATAATTTTTTTATGTTCTTCACATCTTAATGGTAATTATCTTTTACTATGTCAATATGTGCATTTCTTAATATGTCTGTTGTGATTATTGTTAGTCATACCTGTTGTACATGTGGGTTCCATATTCCTGTACGTTCTATGTTGCTATGGCAATATTACTATAGTTGTCTTTCCAAAACAGCAAATTTAAATAGCATAAATTGAATTAATTGAGATAGAGAGACAGAGAGAGGGAGCGAGAAAGAGAGAGAGCTAAAGGCATTTCCTAGCATGAACCGTGTAATGAAAATGAAGAAAGGCAAAGTTAGCTTGAGGGATAACAGAGCATGTAACACATGGAGAAGGGACTACAGTGAAGACAGTGCCATGGTGGGAATTGAACCCCCATCCGGGGGATTCATATATATATATATATATATATATGGCTTGAGAGTCAGCTGCCCTATGGACTGTGCCAAACTTATTGCCAATATCAGGCAATGTAGTCTGACCAGATACACAATGTTATGTTCCTTCCATCCTCCCTTTTTCTGAACTGCAGCTCGTTCCAGTTGGTAAAAGGAGTTTCTGCAGTTACAGATCATCCATTACCAGAAAGTCAATCCCTTTGGCCGAGCCCCCTTAGTGAATTGTCAGAAGACAGAAGCGAATTGGAATGTTTCGGTTCCAACAGAAGGGAAACGCAGAACTGTTAACATTAAGACCATGAAGCAAAGCACCTGGGTGGGTCCGTATCTATAATCTGTATCAGTGTTCAGTGTCGTGGGGGTTCAAAGAAGGGGCTGATGGGATGCAGGAGGTTCACTCACCCGCCTCTCCACGGGGTCGTGCTGGAGCCAGCGCACCACGGCCTCCAGCACGTGCTTCTCGTTGCCCACGTTGAGCTTCTCCATGGCCAGCAGCTCGCGCAGCCGGTCCGGGGGGAGCTCGCGGAACTCCTCCGTGGTGACCACGTCGCGGAAGTGTGTCTGCAGGAAGTCGGTGGCGGCGTGGTGGACGTGGTGCAAGCAGTAGTGCAGGGAGAAGAGGCGGATCCCGATGCAGTTCTCCGCTGTGATGCAGGTCTCCAGGAACTGGCAGCACAGCAACTTCAGGTCGGTCAGGAGGAGCAGGTCTGCGGCCTGCACCACGTCCTGGATGGTGTCCTCGCTCAGCGTGATCTGTGCAGAGAGGTACATGCATGATCACGCACACACACACACACACACACACACACGCGCACAAGCAAGCACACACATATGCATGTGCACATATTCATACACAAACATATGCACCAACGCATGTGCAAGCACACAAAGATACACAAACACAGACACACACATATGGTGAAGCCTTCTTCAGCCCTGATCTCAAAGAGAACCCATTCAGCCTTGTGTCCACATCTAAATGAGGGGTTCCCAAACATTTTCATTTTAAGGGCCTTCAAAAGGACCATCCTGTGGCTGAGGACCTGAATGAAAATAATATTTTATACCTTTATCCAACACCCACTGCAGACTGCAGTGCAGTGGCTATTTAACATACAAGTCCATGGAAGCATATCTATATGATGATGTCATACATTACACTTTGGATTTATCCAAGACATAGCTATTCATTACAATATAAATATTTAATTACTATAATGGTAACATTATTGCCAAGCATATGTAAACAAGTTTAAACTGAATGTCTAAAGTGTTTATGGTAATACAAACAAAATATTTTTTCTAATGTGGTGAGAACCCCCACCACTTCTTGGACTGTTGGGGGTCCCTAGACCACAATTTGGGAACCCCTGCCCTGAATTACGTACTTCCAGAGAAGAAGAGACACTCAAGAAATGGGGGTTGGAAATCTCTGAACTAATAAAAATACAATTTTCTCATTTAAAATGGCTCATGCTATCATGACATTAAGACTAAAAGCATCCCACACACACATAAGCACACGAACACACCTCTCCACTGAAGATGTAATTCAGGATCTGTTTCATTATGGGCATAGAGATTCCCTGCAGCTCAATGGTATAGACAGAACCATCCTCTTTTGGTGGGTTGTAGTTCAGCTTTGTCCTATGAACAAAAAAACAGGCAGACACACAAATGAACTACTTGGCATCACTACTCACTGGCTGTTCATATGTCTGCAGGGCACAGGCAGCTAGTGTCTATGTTTCCCTTTGTTAGGGGTTTAGCCCTACCCCTATTGTTTTCATATGGTTTTTCATTTCATTTTTCATTTTTTCCCCTCTGTATATTTGCTCAATTTCCTGTGGGATGGTAAACCTAGAGACTTGAAACTTGAAACATGTCACAAATGTGTGAAATAAAGACAATGTGAACTATCACCTCAATCGGCCGCATGGGTGCGCTATAATTGAAGTACAAAAATATACCCTTTAAAAGGTCATAACTCCCACACCCGTTGTCCGAATCATACAATATTTTGCGTGACTATTCCCTCGAAGCACCTGCACATGCATGCTGAAGGTTATGAAAGTCTGCCATATTCAATTTTTTGCTGCTTTGCATAATATGTGAAACTATTTTTTCACTAAGGCTTGTTTGTTTCTTGACCAATTTACACCAAACATGATACACAGCATTAGTGCACCTAACCATAGTAACTAACCAATTTTCAATTTTGTTAATCTGAGATGAGGCGTGGCCAATCACGTAAAGGGCCATAAAGCACTTAACGTTAATCCAATTTTCATAAAACTTGACAAAGGCTTGATGAAATTTCAGGTGTTCAGGTGGTCGTTGAAGTTGGTAGCCCCTTCACGACAAATATTGCCTACACAAGGTGGCGCCACAATCAACAGTTACACGGTAGCCCCTTTCAAGTAAGACCAAAACTCCAGAACCCTAAGTCCAATTCACAACAAATTTGGTCAGCAAATTCCTTAGAACAAAATGAACATGGATACAAAATTGCATGAAAGTCTACCAAAATTATCTTTTAGCTAATTTGCATAATATGTAAAACAGTTTTTTTGCTTTTATTCTTCGATTAGCGCCAAACTTGGCACATAGCATTAATGTAAATAACCATACTTAGAAACAATGGTATAAACCAGCTATATTGGACAAAAACAATGGGAGCCCTGAGGAAATTAATTTCAGATTGGGTGTGGCCTATGACATTAATGATCATAACTCATTGACCACTCATCCAATTCTCACAAAACTTGCACTGATTTACCACATGGCTATTGTTCTCAATAAGCCCCACTGTGACTGATTAATATTTCCCTAACCAGTAACTAATTTCCCATAGACATTCATTGTTTTTTCAGTGTTAAACAGGTATATTTCTCGTTACTATATATTTGCACAGCTACGTCATATTGCTTTAATTTCTTATATGTTTGCCGTTTTTAAGGTCTTCACGGGCTGAAACCCCCCAATTGCTGCTTGCAGCTATACTTTTGCGTGTTTTTGCAGGAGGTGAACACCAGGGGGAGTGACATGAAGAACACAGGAGGTTGAATCCTCTTGGCCTCCTGAATGCCCTGCCTACAAAGGGACCATATGTCTGTCAATGGTGTTTCTCCCAGGCTTCTCTTGCATTGTTCTAAACTATAACAGGACTAAGGGTATGTACCCAGGGACAGGCCCTACAGTCTTGAAAGAATTTTGGATTTAAGTACATAGGTTACGTTCCAAATTGGATAGTAATCAGATTTTTAATGCATAGTTGTGCAATACAAATACTGAGCTGAAGGGTGGTACAGGTGCTCAGAGTCAAAAATGTGGCCTGTAAACTCATGTCTTGTTATTTTATTGACTAAAACTTTGGCACATTTCTCTGAATACAGCCTCACAGCCAATTCTTTGTGTTTTCTGTTTGCAACAGCCATATATCAGAGGGCCTTTCTGCAGCACCACTAAATTATCACTACCCGCAGTAACTATCATGCTGAACCATGCACACTGTGCCATGCCCAAGGTTTTTCCTGCATTGAAATGTCTTAGGCACCCGCCTAAGTGTTTTTTTTAACCAACAGAAAACCCTTAAAACAATCAGAAATGGTCCCTGAGTTTACTGGCACAACTTGGACATAAATGACACTGCATTTCAAGTTTGAAAAGTTTTGACTCCTTTCAAGTTTACGTGCAACCATAGACCCACTAAATTAACTTCAGCAGAATCCACTCAGGTGTCCGCTACAGACGTGATTTCCAACTGAAACCGCCTACCTTAGTAATGTTTGCCGGTATTTGTGTCTTTGTGGGCAAGTGTCGGTTTATTTATGAGGCATCTGCTGACTTTTAACATAGATCATCATGGATGTAATTTACCATAATTCCGTGAAAGTACCCGAAATATGCGATAATGGTTTTTACTAATATGCGATCTCTTTACAATGGAATGAATGGGAAATGGTTGAGGATTTGGCAATTCTATGCAGATACCAGATTAATGCGATATCTGCAATGCGACTAAGTGGATTCTACTGTAGTATATAGCTAGAACCTACACTGTTTTTGGCTTATATGTGCAGACTGAACCAAGAAATACATTTCTGAAAAATCCTTTTACAAGGTACAAGTAACATAGTGACAAAAGTATGGTGGAGCATCCTTTGAGTGAATGTATGAAAATAATTTAAATACTTCAAGGTGGCATTTGTGCGGATTTATTAAGTTGAAAGGTTCATATTGTACCCTATGTTTTGACTGATAAAAATGAAATGAATTTCAAGGCATATTGCAATTCCAAATACCATGTGTTTCCATGTGTGGTGACGCACCCATGAATGTGGTATTGAATTCTGTTACACTATTCCAGTACCAATCTTATCCTGACCGTACCAATGCCAGGTGTGGCTGGCAGTTTTTTGGGTCCACCTTTAAATGATGTTGACATTTAACCCTGAAGAACACTGAGGTCAGATGTATAATAAACCTTGGTGTCTGTAACCTGAAGAAATGAGATTTGGTCTCTGCAAAGCATAAGACATATAGGCCTAAAAAGTATAAAGCTACATGCTAGAATAGTGTGGCTACTTGAAAAGAACCAACAGCTCATTGCAATTACTGAATTACAGTTATGGCTGGAGGGAAAACATGTACACATGCAAGATTGGGAAGATGAGGAACAAGTTTGGGTAGACCTGATCCAAAGAGACTGAAAGCAGAGTGATTATGTCAGTCAGTCGAGGCAATTTAGCCATAACATAAAATCTGCTCAGTGTGGGTGATAACAACACGTAGGAACGGGCTTTATAATAGCCACATTTTACTCCTTTGGAAAAGTATTTGTATGATCAGAAGCAGTATCCACCTTTAACCGCGTTGGTCGCGTGTGTGCGTGCCAGTTGCGTGCCTGCATGCCAAAGACTGGTCCCTCCCTGCTTGTCCCAACTCTGGGACAGCACTGCACCCACGCCTCAGAGCTCAAAGAACTGCCAGCCTCAGATGCCCCCAAGACATGATTGAGTTCGCGCGACCAAACAGACGCTGTTTTCTGAGATTGCTGCACGTTTCAGCAGCACTCGCTCCCCCTACGCGTCAGAGGTGTGGGTGACGCGGGTTCAGAAATCGGGTGAAACTGCTGGAGACTAACAAGGTGATAAACCTGAAAGGACCCCCAGCCGAACCTCACCTAAAAATACCCCCAGGTGGCCGGACGGGCAGAAGCTTGCAAGAATTGTGCACACCACCTTGTTTTAGGCAATTGTGTGGCGTGTGCATCTTGAGCGTCACCAAGATGAGGTTACAGTGTTTTGCCAGACATGCATAATTTATATTAATACTGCTCAAGTCGCGGCATGTTCACAATGAGTGTTAGCGGCACACAGACGTAACTACCTCCTATTTCGCAGGTTACTCCTGAACAGTAGGAAAAGCAGATTACTATGGCAAAAATCAAAACTTCTTGTTCGAAGCTAATACTTCACTGAAAGATTTCTGACAAGAGTGTAAAATATGCAGCGGGGGAACGGGACGAAGAAGTTCTAAACGATCTCTCACGCAGTCACTGACAAAAATAAACGATTTCAGTCTGTGAGACAAAACAGCCCGCCGAGTATGCATTGCGTCGGTACAGCGCGTACTTACCTTATGTACGGGCTAGCTGCTGCCAGTATGTTTTTCTGAACGGGGATCTCTTCGCCGTCGATTACCAGAACGGCATCTTGAAAGCATTGTTCTTGCCAGAACGAGCGAAGGGCCCGGAGTAGTTTCCGTGAATGTTGCGGGTCCGCTACCACCGAACCAGCTGCTGGTCCAGAATCTGACATTGTTCAATTGAGAACCGACTAGAGCTAGCTAAATCTCCAATAATAAAAAACCCGATGTCATCGACCAAAGGGACCTGTAGTGTACAGTTGATTCACTCGATGTAACTAGCAAGCTTG
Source organism: Anguilla anguilla (assembly GCF_013347855.1). Taxonomy (NCBI): domain Eukaryota; kingdom Metazoa; phylum Chordata; class Actinopteri; order Anguilliformes; family Anguillidae; genus Anguilla; species Anguilla anguilla. The sequence continues at coordinate 19,787,596 of NC_049205.1, read as the reverse complement.
TTATCTGTCAACTGGAAAAATATCATATACAGGCAAATTGGTAGCAAACTGTCTTCAAAGGAAGCTAGCTAAGTTAGGCTATTGTTTACCACACTCTGCCAAGCCAGAAAGCAAGCTACATCTGTGTGTTTTTTTCCATTTACATTCGTTGCCTAGCTAGCTAAATCAAACGATCTATCATCCAATCTAGCAACTTGTTCACACGATTCAGCAAAAGTTAACTATTTCTCGTTATCAGTTGCAGCGTCACAAAGAAAGAAGAGGCACTGTGTTAATTTAGCTTCCTCGAACATGACTGTCAACCCGAAAGATCAGTAATACCACAAGGCGTGGACAGAAAACATGGCATATGTACAGCGACTCCTTCCAATATACCGGCCCCGCCCGGCTCACTGTATAAACGTCACATTTCAGCGACTTCAAACAACACATGCAGGAGCCGGATGTAAACAAATCCTGAGTTTCCGTTAGGGTTCTGACGCTATACTCACGTGTCGACCAAGGTGCCAGGGTTTCTTTTTTATTGCAAGAAAAGTATGTACGGATCAGTTCAAGAGAACATAATGATCCCAGACATTACAGACAATGCCAGGGGGTTGATATTAAAAATAATTACATAAATTAAAAGGAAGAAAAATAATCACAGAAATATCTTAAAAAGAGAACGTACATTTATTGTTTGTACAGCTTTTGAATTTGAGGAACATTCAGTGGACTTAAAATACAGTTGATTCCTTAATACAAACAGAAAAAAGAGGTCTCGTTTGAAAATTTACATTTATGTAGGCTATTTGGTACTTTCCTAAGGGGTCAGGCTTTCTCTCCAAGCGCATGTCAGCGGAAGCGACGTTTTATTGGCTTCTCAGCACGAGAGGATCAGTTGCGAGAAGCTCTCCATTGAAATCCATTTATTTCGGGTTGTCTTCGAATTAAAAATAAAGGTACTTCTGAAACGTTTTATCTTATCATGTGATCCTTGTCCTCTTCTGGAGAAATTGAACATTCTATCGTTTGATAGAATAACAAATAATTTAGGGTAGTATTCACGTTAGCCACCTTCCTTCTATACGACTGCAAACTGCACGATATGAACGGGGTGATTTTTATAGACTGATACGGTAGCCATGCGATAGTCTGATTGCAACCTACTCAGCCTACTGGTTAATAGGTACCTACTGCACGATTTGAATGGAGGTGATCCCTTAAAAGACTGGGCTCTATTAAAACGAATTATATTTGCCGTATCGGGTGGACTCATGCCTTTTAAAATAAAAGTGAACGGCGAACGTCCCCCCCGCCCCGGTTGCTGTACTGGACGTGCTGTTTATCCGTATACTTAGTTGGAGAGGGCTTTGCGAATACATGGCCATAGAATCAATATTCATAAATTGAATTCTGCAGTCAAGAGCCATGTGGTCATGCTCCACTAATTTCACGAGCAATGACAGGCATATTTATTGACCAGGAGATGTCACTAGAGAGGCCGGTTGCGAAGACAATACCTGACTACACGTATTGTGCTTATGGATTTAGAGGGTTAAAGCTATACTTTACAATCCAAATGCACAATATTTAAGGTCATAGAACATCTGTGATTGGCTGCAAGCTGAAAACTCAGCCTAAGTCATTCATCCAGTATGTTCTTACTCAGACAGTATGTTTTGCAAATATGGTAAACTTTATTTGGCCTAAAATGTATTGCTATACAACGCTGTATATAGCTGGACAGAATACATGTCAATTTCACATAGCAAATGCGGAAACATTGCATATTATAATTCATGTTTCATTGTGTGAAAAATAATTACCTATAGGGACTAAAACACTGAGGTCAAGGTCAGGAAAGCTACCTTTTGCTGTAGTAGTAGGCTACCCATCACTGAACAGCACAGTGTACACAATTATATGCTTACGTGTGGGATCATATAGTGGAATTTTGATGCTAATTGTATTGCTTTCAAGAAGCAAATAAAAATCCTACTATTTCCTTAATTTTGAACTGTTCTGTATTTGTATGGTCTGAATAGAATCATAGCTTCACAGAATCACTTCTTCAGCATACATTTGTCTGGGACTTTATGAACCGGTAAGTTCTAGTTGGTTTGTATCTACAGCCACCAGGCTCTTCCAGATAATTATGCAAATATGGTGGCATCTGTGGTAATTACTGATGCCGAAGATTCAGCTTAGTCATTGATGGGAGCCCAGATTTGAAGGCAAAGATTAAAATAATTGTATTACTGTTCAGATAGTAATTACATGAAGCTGTACTGTACTCACTGAAATACAGTCAGACTCCAGTAAAACATACTGTGCATTGGTCATGGGAAGCACTCAACCTAACACGCTAGCTCAACCACTCTGCTCTGCTGCAGCAGGGCGACTTGCACTCCCTGCCATCCGGGTGAATGGTTCTCACTCATCCAAGCCATTGAGCTTCTCCACCTTAGGTGCCCAGTGGAGGAACAAACTTCCCATTCCTCTATGAACCACTTGGTCATTGCCCATCTCCCGCCGTGGTCTGAAGAGGCATCTTTTCAAACTGTACCTTGACTAACTAACTAGTTTGCATGGCACTCCCAATCTAGTATCACTCTTATCACTTGAATGTTTCTAATTTGACCCTGTAGCACTTTCATGTTACACTTGTATCTCCATCCAGAACTTACATCGGACTTGTATTGTTATCTTGATGTAGTAGTTCGTCATCATACCTCCTAGTTTGACTTACCATAACTTTCTGACCTAGCCTATGCGTACTGTGTGAAGTACACATAATGTGTTCATGGCTATGAATAACTGTTGCATAATGAGTATTGTACCATATCGGACACGTGCTTTGTAATTCTTTCAATGACCTTTAGTATGCACTTACTGTACGTTGCTTTGGATAAAAGTGTCTGCCAAATAAATGTAATGTAAAAGCATAGCTGGGATAAATGGCCTGTTCTTGACATTATGTGTTCTTGTGTACTTATGAATATAATATAGTAAAATCAATTCCCAAGAAACAAAAAATAAAGTTAAGGTTGAGGTTAAGGAAAAGGTTTACTTCATTGTCTCCCAAGGGAGAAAATTGTTTTGGATCAGAGAGATCCTTCTGCATAAAAAAAACAAGACATCTCACATTTCACATTCACAATTCATACATTACAATATAAATATTAAATATAAAAATACACACATCACCATCTCATATTATATACATCCATCTGTTAGTCCATCTACCAATCTGTCTTCTGTCTATTTATCCATTTGTCTATCCACCTCCAGTTATTTATTAATGAGTGTTATTGAGAGAGGGATAAATTAGTGTTTGTAACGGTTGTACTTGCATAAATGCACCCTATAACTCTTTCCAGATTTCATTAACTGGCAATACAATGCATGAGAAGGATCTGATGTCATCCTGTTGGTCTGTCTGATTAAAGATTGCTAAAAGATGTGTTAGAGAGTGTAGGGTATTGGCATCCCTATAATTTTCCCACAATTCCACAATTATGTACATTATCAAATCCTTCAGTATTTAGTCCACCATTCAGAAATCAGCAGGAATATTTTTCTATGCTTCTTGTGAACACCTCCAAAGTTCAGTCTTGAAGTTGGTTGCATTTTCTGCTTTTTTCGATGCAAGTAATCCCAATCACATGCAATGTAGTTGAGGTCTGGACACCACTGGGTTAGCCAGTCCATTGTCCTGAGAACACCGGCAGCTTGATCTTCTAAGCCGTGTGCTTGGGGTCATTATCTTGCTGTAGAATGAATGTCTCCCAATTAAACATTGTCCAGACGGTATTGCATTACGTGTTAAATGGTATTTATCAGAATTCAGGATGCCTTCAGTCAAAACCAAATCATCAGCGGCAGGTGTGGTTATACTATGCCAAACTTGCACTGACCCTCCAGCATGCTTGACTGATGGTTGTAGACGTGGTTACAAGAGCGTTTCATTTCTTTGGCAGCATACATTCTGCCTTCTCTTACTTCTAATTTAGAGTCATTGGTTCATAAAACCTTAATCCACATCTCAGGTGTCAAGTCTAGTGTCAAGTCAAGTGTACTTGTGCAAATTTTCTTCTCAGTTTATTTCATTTTCAGGGCACCATAATGTTTGGGACATATTGATGTTATGTAAATGAAAGCGGTCATATTTAGTACATTGTCACATATCCTTTGCATGCAATGACTGCTTGAAGTCTATGACTCATAGAGCGCCAGGTGCTGAGTATCTTCTCTGGTGATGCTCTGCCAGGCCTGTTCTGTCCTCAGCTCCTGCTTGTTTTTGGGGCTAGTTGCCTTAAGTTTTTTTTCTATCATCTGAAACATATGTTCAATTTGGTTCAGATCGGGAGAATGACTTAGCCAGTCAAGAATGTTATAGTTTTTGGCTCTGAAAAACTCCTTTGGGGCTTTAGGAGTATGCTTGGTATCATTGTCTTGCTGTAGGATGAAGCACCACGCAATGAGTTTGGAGGCATTTGCTTGAACTTCAGCAGATACGATGCTTCTATACATTTTACAATTCATTCTGCTGCAGCTAACAGCAGTTACATCATCAGTGAAGGCAAGTGAGCCTACTCAGCCATACCTGTGGCAGCCAAACATGCCCAAACCATAACACCCCCATCACCATGTTTCATGGACTGTGGACAGTTCTCCGGCCTCAACACTCTGCTCTTGCCATCTCTCTGATATAAGTTTAATCTTGGTCTCACCTGTCCACAAAACCTTATTCCAGAACTCTGCAGACTCTTTCAGGTACTTCTTATCAAACTGCAACCTGTCCTGTTTTTGAAGCTAACTTGTGGTTTGCATCTTGCAGTGTCGCCTCTGTAGTTCTGTTCGTGAAGTCTTCTGAAGACAGTAGTCACTGACACATCCATGCCTGCCTCTTGAAGAGGATTTCTGATCTGGGACCTTTTCAACATTAAAGTGAGAATTCTTCATCAACTGCAGAGCTCTTCCTTGGCTTACTAGGCCCTTTGTGATTACTGAGCTCACCAGTACTCTTTCTACTAACCGATGTTTCAAGCAGTTGATTTTGATAAGCCTAAGGTTTGGCTTGTGTCTCTGACTGTTTTTTCTTATTTCTCAGCCTCGTAATGGCTTC